>NC_141603.1:17393604-17588604 GCF_047967505.1 Dipteris shenzhenensis | reverse complement strand
TAAAACGGATGGATGGACATCACTGGGTGATGTTGCCTAGGACGCAAATCATTCCTACCAAAGAATTGGCATAGTTCACAAGTCTGGCAATGCATAGTGACATCCTTGAACAAGGTCGGCCAATACTACCTAGCATGTAAAATCTTCTTGGCTGTATAGTCACCAGCATAGTGGCCTCCACAAAATCCATCATGATAATGCTTCAATACCTTAGGTACTTCATCTGCATCAATGGCCCGTCTTAGTACCCCATCCATGCCTTGACGGTACAACACCCCATCAAAGAGGGTGTAGCGCCTACTATCTCTACGGATCTTCTTTCTCTCATAGCTAGTACTTTTTGGAGAAGGAGAAAGCAGTCAGAAACCTATAGATTCCACCATACCATGGATCCCCAACTTCTATGGCCGCTTCAAGGGTTACATCGAGGCACTCCTCTAAATCAATCAAAGCATTCTTCAAGATGGAACAACCCCCTTTTACAATTTTGAAAGAAAAATCATATTCTTGTAAAACTACCAACCATTTGGCCAATCGGCCCATGGGATTTGGTGATTGAAGAACCTGCTTTGCAAGACCATTGCTACAGATTATAATGAAGGATTTTCTAGCAACATAATGCTTAAATTTCTCAATGCAGAACCCCAAAGACAAGGCATGCTTATCAGCCTCAGAGTAGTGTCGTTCAGTTTCGAGCAATTGTCGAGAAGCAAATCGAACAAGATACATGAACCGATCCTCCCCTTACTGGAAAAGAATACTTGCCAGAGTGTGCTCACCAAACCCAAGATTGATATAAAAATTCTTTGACCAATCTGGATTGCGTAGAATGGGTTCTGAAGCCAGAGCATTCTTGATTTGTGCAAACCCATGATCACAATCCTCATTCCAAGAGAAATCAACCCCATCTTTCAATAGCATAGTCATGGGTCGTGTTAAAGCAACATATTGATCATTGAAGCGGCGGTAGTATCCTGCTAGATTGACAAATGAGCGTACCTGACGTTTGATTGTTGGCGGGGAGAGCTTGAGGATAGCTTCTACCTTCTCGGGGTCAGGATTGACGCCCTCAGATGAGACAATATGTCCCAGTAACTTCCCTTGAGTGGCTCCAATGGTGCATTTCTCAGGGTTGAGATAGCCATTCACATCATTGACCCTTTGGAAGGCCAACCTAACCTTCATGATGTGCTCCTTACATGACGAGAATATACAAAAATCATCTAAAATCACCTCCAAGAAATCCCCCAAATAAGGAGCAAACACCATCTGCATAAATCTTTGAAATGTAGCAAGAGCATTGGTGAGGCCAAATGGCATTACTTTGAATGCAAATGTCCCCCAAGGTGTGGCAAATGTGGTTTAAAGCACATCCTCCTCAGCAATCCTGATTTGATAAAACTTGGAGTAACCATCACAGAAAGTATACATCTCATGACCACTTACCTTCTCAAGAATGAGGTCTTGAAAGGGAAGAGGATGATGGTCCCTCTTGGTGGCTACATTGAGTTTCTTATAGTTGATGCAAACCCGCCACTTGTTGTTTTTCTTTGGGGTGACTACCACTGGTGAAACCCATTCAGTATTGTGAACCGGACAATAAACCTAGCTTCTACAAGTTTTTGTAACTTTGAGTGCAAAGCATTAGTCTGTAGGGGCCCTAATCTCTTATACTTCTGAGCCACAGGCTTCTCTTCATCTCTATCTTGTGCTCTATGGTAGTCACATGGCAAAGGTGGCAGTAGCTAGTTGCGAAGAGGTCAGGGAAATCTTTGAACATTTCTAGGAACTCATCTTTCTCCCTTGGAGTGAGGTCTGGGGAAAGCATAGATTCAAGCTGTTGAGGACTAGTTGTTACCTTTTCTGCAGGTGGCGGGGTTGGAGACACGCCCATCATTTAAACTTCCTCCTCTGAGAATTCCTCCCCCCCGTCTGATCCTTCCATTGATTCAGACACCGAGGATGAGAGAGTATCACTGTCTTGCTCCTCTTCTTCTTCTGGTTTTGTGGCACCTAGTTGCACCGAGATCTTCTTCTTAGAATCACCAAAAGACATGTGTCCGGTCTTCCAATAGCTGACTGCATCACTCTTTCTCAACCATGGTCTCCCAAGTATGGCTGGGTAACTCTTGCCTATATCTTCGATGTCCACTACATAGAAATTGACGGTGGTAGTCAACCCATTGACAATGATGGGCAAATTCTTAATGACTCCCAAGGTGGTGAGTCGTCGACCATCTGCTACCTTGATTCGAGTGGAGGAACGCCTTGTGCATTTCAAATTCAATTTCTTCATGATTCGGGGCACCATGATATTACATGCAGCTCCCCCATCAACACACACACTTTTGACACAGCAATTATCTATGATGACATCTACTGTATGTGGGTGCCGATCAATTTCTTCAAAGATAGAAGAGACCTCTCGTACCTTTCCCTTTTTCTTGCTCCTCCTTGTTGAGAGCCCTTGCTGTAGCTCACGTCTCACCTTAGGGCTTAATGCTATTAGTTGAGGGAGCGTGATGCTCAAAGACCGATGAGCAAGGTCCTGAACGATCGAATAGTCCTCTTGCCCCGAGTCGATGGGAAAATTTGAGGGTGACCACTTACTCCTACGGGATATTTTAGTCTTCTCCATTGGTGGGTCTACCATCTCAGCATCTGAGGGCTCTGAGAAGGAGACCTTCTTTCTAGGGCGGCCTAGTCCACGGTTTGGAGGGGGGTCCGAGGTGGTACGACTTCTTTTCCTGAGGTCAAGGATCTCTATGTCAGAATCCTCAGAGCCTAATTCACTTAGAAGATTCACCCTTGGAATATTGGGACATTCGGTGCGATAATGACCCTTCTGGTGGCACTCGTAGCATACAAGTGTGTGAATAAGTTAGTGGGTGGAAGGTGCGGAGCAAAGGATTGGTTCCATGACATCAACAAGCATTGGAACTTTGCAACCAATTTGAAGAGGTAAAAATTCAGCATATCCCTTGAGCTCAAAATCTAGTTGTTGATTTCTTGGCACGTGAAGCTTGTACTTCAATCAAGCATGAAGCGAATGGAAGCACCGCCCCAACAAAGCCACAAGCCACGAATGAGGGTGATCATTTGTAAGGAATGCAAAGGTTGTGGTCATCATGAAACTAAGTGTTGGGCATATTTGATGCGAGTTTACCGACTTCGAAAGATTATCAGAAAGGTCCTCAAGGACATTGCTCAAAAGAAGGATGCCAGACCGCACACCCCTTGAAGAAATAACATGGCGATTATAAGAACTGGAAGAAGCTGAAGGTGATGTGCAAGCTCTCCAACTATTGACATTTGTCATGGCATTCTTGTTTGCCGTGATGAACAACCTCATGCAGTGCCGTGTCTCTAGCCCTCGCTTGTGAAGATGGATGTCATATCATGAGGGTTGGTCCTTTTAAGATTGTCTATGAGCTGTTCTATGATGAAGATTCTTCCCATGTAGTATTTCAGAATACACCAGTCACACCCTACCCTACCTATATGTGCTTTGTAAATGTATCTTCACCTGATTTTCAGTACAAGCTACCTCTTTCCATTGTTTTCCAATAGATAAGCCTCATTTCGCCTCTCTCTTTTCCATCTTCCAAGCATGGCTGACATTCTCGTGTTCTGTGGTCAGGCGGGTTGAAGAAAATCCAAATGAGTATCTTGTGGCCTTCAAGCGCCAGTGTGTTTCTCTCAACTTTCTTACTGAAGATAGATGGCTGTTGGTTCTTCCCACATTTCTAGAGGGTTTGGCTCAAGTGTGGTATGAGAAGCAGGCCGAAGACGTTTGCCAAAGCTAGCCAAGGTTGACAACAACGATGATTGAGTATTTCGGCAAAGAAGAGGAGCCGGAGAATGTGTACCTGCAGGTGGCAAACTTGAAGCAGCCAGAAGGTGAGATGGCACGTCAATATGTGGATCGAGCGGCCGTGCTCCTGGACCATTTAATTGCCATGCAGGAGGACAATGCCAGATTTCGAGTTGGAATGACTCAGCATGTGCAGGGCTACCTTGTAGCAGGAGCAAGTGACGAATTCCAGCCTCAAGCTTAAATGGGAGAATCCAGAATCTATGGTACTAGCACATGAGATTGCTCAAAAGTTTGATAAAGTTCAGTCTAACCCCGCTTCAAAGAAGATGATTGTCCCTCCGCAACCCCCTCCACTCTGGCAACAACCTGGGGGGTCCACCCTAGGGCCATACTCCCACCCCCATCAGGGATGTATCCACTGCCTCCACCTCAAATGTATGGTCCTCCCTTAGATGCTTACCCTCAACAAAGTGTATATTCTCACCCTTCGCCTCGAAGATTTCCCCAGCCTCGCCCACGAGCCCTCCTCCTTTCTACTCCCTCGGCCCCTCTAGCTAAAGAGGCCCCTCCTGCAAAAGAACCCAGAGTCAATGACCTAGCCAAGGCAGTGAAATCTTTGGCTTGAGATGGTGGGCATCAAAAATCAAGCCAATCACCCTCCAAGAGAACGTGCCAGTTGAGAATCTCCTTGCACCTCAAGTTGCTTGATGTGATGTTCTTGTGTCTTTTGTAGCCCAAAAATGAGTGCTGAGTACTCAGCTTGGTTGCAAGTACTTGCAGGTGCAAACTTGCTATAACAATACTCCTCACCACCCGATGAAGTGAGCTTCACACCCACGCCAGCAGCCTTGGTCGAAGATTTGCAAGCTCCATCAAATTGAAGGATCCAAGATGTCATCACACCAAGACTAAAATCCGGACATCCCAAGTTTCTCAGTAGTCCAAGATAGGTAGAAGGAGAGGGTGGGGAGAATTCAATACTTGAGCTAAACGTTCAGCACCAAATAAACTTGCAATCCTTTGTTGATAATTTATCTTTAGACCAACTTGAAGCTCAAAATGAGGCACAAAGGGTTGATTAGGTACAAAGGGATTCCTTGGTCGAAACATTACCAACCATAGCCGCGAGCCCTAGAAACCTTTCTAGTGAGATTGAGAATAAACCATTAAAGACGAGCTTATCCACAGGAATTAATAAGCAGATGCGCCAAATCTCCCCCCAAGCTTGGGGAGCATCCCACCCTTCGAAGAAGGACACCCTTTTAATTACCTCCGAAGCAGCAAGTAGCTCGATCACCACACAATGATTTGAAATCAAAGTCCTCCCAGCGTATCACTAGTTCTTCACCTTGAATCATCCACGGTGTATCATCCCACCCGTCGTCTCCTTGAGCAATGCATTGTACAATCAGTTGTTGAAGATCGACATGAAGATCAAGAAAGAGATCTCGCCCATTGGTAGCCATAAGGCACGGAGGACCAAGCACCAAATCCTTGAACTCATCGAGAAGTGACATAAATATCCACCCTTCTCATGTGGCGTGCATCCAAGGAGTGAACTTGAAAAATTTCCGAATCCACAATCTAGTAGGAGATGTGAATAGAGCACATGAAATGAAATACTTTTGCTTTTTACAGCAAGAGGAAATACCCCACGGTTAGAGAGTTACAGTTCCCGAGATTTCAATATATAAGCAAAAATCATTACATTTTCATCACTTCTTATTTGCTGGCCTAATGATAAGTCTCCCTTTTGTGAAGGGGGAGGTCTTGGGTTCAAATCCCACTATTTAATAAAAAGAGAGGAGAGAAGAGGAGGAGGAGAAGAGAAAGAGAAAGAGAAGAAGAAGAAGAGAGGAGAGGGGGGGTGCCGGATCTGTTACAGTTTTGCAGAAGCCTAGAAAAACTGTCCACGACCAGAAGACACAGGCGTCCACAAAAACGTCGCGATCTATCCACGATGCATGTGGGTGTACATGGCAGATGCGCGAATGCGCACGCAGGAGCTCAGAGGGAGCACGGATGTTATAGTTTTGCAAATGCGATCGGTACGAGTAGAAGATTCGCCAGCCAGAATACACGTAGGAACCGCGAGCAGAAAGCAGGCAGACTGGAAGCACAGAAGCAGGGAGGTTTTGTAGCTGTAGAGACAAGGAAGGCATGTAGTTTAGAGGTATAAAAGTAGAGAATTGCGCATGGAAGAGGCCGCAGAGCCGCACCTAGTCGTGGGAGTAATAGGTTTTATACCACTAGCCGTGGAGATTTCGATTCCAGCAGCCACACCAGTTCTGTTAGCTGGAAAGGAAATCAAGACAAGAGGCTAGAGAATAGGTATGGCGACGCTCGAGGGCCATAGAGGAATAGGGAACGTGAGGGGAGAAGCGTTAACTTGGGTGGGAAAAAGAGACTAAGAGGGGAGGGAATGAAGAGGGAGACTATGGCACAAGGGGAGAGAGAGAGGGGAAAGAAGATCATGTACATGATGGGAGGAATGTAAAGATGGAGACATCAAGGGAAGAGGGCCATGCTTTATTTGAAAGGAAGGGAAGGGGGAAATCAAAGTACTAGCTAGCTGGATTTATAAGAATGAGCATGTTCCATCAAGGAATAGCCCCTCCTTTTATAGCCAAGAGAGAGGGTCTCTCCTAATAAATGCATCCTCCCACATGCATGGTGTGTGTGGAAGAGCCTCCCATGTGGGCTAGGTAGTTACGCACTCTTAATTGTGTGCGATAATGCTTGGCCATATTTTTTCACATATATCAACTCCCATATCCCAAGTCTATGATACTCCTTGGTCTCTTCCCAATTTTATAATACGTTCAAACATCTAGGAGGACAAGTGGAGGGTTGGCACAAGGAATCTTGCCACCTCATCCTACTTTCCCCATTATTTAACTTGCACTCTTGGACCTTCTATACCTCCCCCACATGGGCCTATCCTATATGGAGGGAATAACCCAATATAATATCCATCTCCACCTATTTTATATTACTTGTCCCATGGACTTTGGGCCATATCTCACTAAATGCAAGCATGGGACCGCCTAGTGGAGGAGTGGCACATGGAGGAGCCATGCCACCTTAACATTTTATAATATTACTACCATGGATTATGGACAACACACCTTATGGGTCCTCTTACGTGGAAGGGTGGCACATGGTCATGCCCTACCACCTCAACCCTGGACCCTATGCACTCCATATTTTATTATATAATTGCCACACATACAAGCACACACTCATATTTATGCCTTTTTACTTTGGTTAAATTTATCCATAACAGTACACACTCTCATTTGCCCCAATATCCCTTTAGACCTTTTTAAGAAACTCCTCCACTTACTTTTTACAACTTTGCACATTCAAATTTAAGTTCTTATACTAGATCTATTTTTTCATTTTGTTACATAAACGCAGAAAAATCCATGTTTCTTTGTTACTGCAGAAACATCCCTCCCTATTGATTCACTCTTACATCCCACTAATCCAACCAATGCAAAAGAAAATCCCTTAAATTCAAATTTTGGTACATGAAATTTTACTAGATGGTGCAAAAAGAGAGAATAGTCATCTAAATCATGCCTTGCCATTTGATTTGGTATGTAACATGACCCCATTTGGACTTGTAAATCAAAAGATACAGGCATGTGAAAATACCATCTTTTGGCCCAAAACAAGGCTTCCTATTTTGGGCCAAAAGATGGCATTTTCACATCCATATATCTTTGCAAGCTATCAAAATTTAGTTTTTTTGGCCCAAAAAATGAGTTTTTGATATCCCTATGTCATTTGATTGGTCAAATCCAAAGGGCATAATTTACATATCGAATCAAATGACAAGACATCATTTAGATGAATATCAAGCATTTTTGCACCATCTAAAAAAGTTGTGTGGATTAGAATATGAATTTTATGAATTTTTGGCTGATTTGTTGCACCGAATTTAAAGCAAGGTTTCCATGAATAGGTAGTGAGAAGACACTACCTATTTTGGTTTTAAAAGAGCCAAATTTAAACATCCTCTACCTTTCGATTGTGCTTAGGGGTCACTCTTCATAAACCCATAAAGCATGTGCGAGCAAGCATGTGTTAAAAATCCCCTATTCTTGCATTTTTTACACTTTCTCATGTAATTGGTTAAACCCTGTATGTGTTTACATTTTCAATCTTAAAATTGTGACACCCCTTCATAAATCTACATATATAAATTATGTTAAGTTGTTATTTTATAAATCCCCTCATGCACATAAACAGCATGTAGTCCCCGCATTTAAAAAATGCCCTCAATGCACTAAAGTGCTATGTTACATGTTTATGAGTGACCCCCTCGGGTAATTGCCAAACCCAAATGGGGTCACATTAAAATAGTCCTTAACTTTGGACTACTCAATTTTAAGAAAGGTGACACATAACTCCCTTTTGAATAACTTTTACTTTAAGCAATTATTTTATGGGACACTTAGATTCTTTCCTTTCTTGCTTGATTTTCCTACCGCTTTAACAAATTCTCACTTGCTTTTTTGGGCTCACTCACATTTTTGGGCTTGCTCGCTTTTTTTCGCTTGCTCTATCGACTGTCTCAAGCCAACTAATGGTGGAAGAAATGCTAGGTTGTGCCGGTTTCTTCCATCTCCATGCTTTGTTGATTTCTTTGCAAGTTGTAGGCAATTAAGAAAAACAAAGATTACTTACACTTGCAAGAGCTTAGAATTGGACTAGCTGTCTGAGCTATTTGACAATTGATGGACAACAACAAAAACATGTCATGCTGAAGATTTGGTACAATGTTGTGAGCAATTTAGATGTGACATTTCAATGAGCACATCTTACAATTCTTGTTTTAATAAAAAATAATTAGGATAGTATATACTAACAAATACCAAATTTTGCAGATATTTCATTGGAAGGCAAAATCTATGCATGAATTTCACGTATAATAGAAGGTTTAGATGGAAGGACCTGCAATGGGAAGCAATGGATGATGACCTACATGATAGGACTCACAGTCCCATTGTCGAGGTATTCATTTCTCGGTAAGGACATCCTGATCTAATGTTGGAATTGGAAGAGGAGTGGAAAGGACTTAGCACGTTGGTGATTATCACTACACATCTTCTCTTACCACAACATTGAAAATGACACACATTCATAGGATCAAGACTATGTATTTGTCCAAAGCCTACAATTTCATTCTTCTCGTACAAGAGCACCTATAAACCCTCTATTAGGATAAATACCTGTAATAATTTCCAAAAAAAAGCATTAGCAACTTAAAAAAATCCCAACAAATCTCACACTTGAAATCAAAAAACAAAATATATTGATGTGCACCCCAAGCTAAGCCTTGAACCCTAAATCTTAAACCCTAAACCTCAAACCTAAACTCCAAACACAAAATCATAAACGTACCTCCAACCTGTTGCATGTGCAATAGGTTGGTGGGTGCAACCCCAACCTATTGCACAAATTACCAAATTATGGTGATTTGTGCAACAGGTTGGGTTGCACCCACCACTTGTTACAGAAATCACCAAAATTTGGTGATTTGTGGAACCGATGGTGGGTGCACCCACCAACCTATTGCGCATGCAACAGGTTGGGGGGACTAGCACAAATCACCAAAAATTGGTGATTTGTGCAACAGGTTAGGGTTGCACCCACCAACCTGTTGCATATGTGTTGCACATGCAATAGGTTTGGGGGTGGTCCCCCCAACTTGTTGCATGTGCAATAGGTTGGTGGGTGCACCCACCACTTGTTGCACAAATCACCAAAATTGCAACAGATGGGGGTTGCAACCACCAGTGGGGGTTAGCTTTCTTGAAATCAAATTTACCTATTCAGAAAGTTTCCTTCAATGTGGTCGAAGATACAGGAAAGTATTATGAGAAGAAAAGAACTACACAAATAGGCTCAAAATTAAGAAATCATGGCAGCACTAAAGACTATCATAGCGGCATGCTTTCAGGTATTGAGGACATTATAATAAGTGATGTTGATGCAAGAGATGTTACAAGTGACTCAAATATGCTCACCGGTATAGAGGACATGTCTTGTGTTGCAAGCGACTCGAACATGCTCACTAGTATAGAAGACTTACAAGTCTGGTGTTGCAAGTGACCCAAACATGTTCATTGGTATAGAAGACTTGTCTTGTATTGCAAGCGACTCAAACATGCTCTTGGGTATAGAAGACTTGTCTTGTATTGCAAGCGACTCAAACATGCTCACTGGAATTGTTGATATTAATGATCATGGTCATGATGTTGTCATTGGAATGGAGGGTAGAGATGGTAGAACATCTAAGACTTGTGATGGTTCTAATGTACTTGCTAGCATGGAGCATATGGATGGTAGAACATCTAACTGTGAAGGATAAATAGCTCAACCACAAACTTCAAGAGGCATTGACAACAGGTTGACTTTAATGAGCAAGTTGTCTACTAGATTGCCAATTCCAAGATATTATAAAGTAACATCAAATAATTCCCAAGGCCACTCTGCATCTGATTTTAGAGATAAAGATTCAAGAGAATAGATTCAATAATGGACCCACAACTTGGAAACACAAGACACTATTCATAAAAATACAGTATGTGAGTGTCAAGAGGCGATGAATCATGGCACCAATCACACAACCCAAGAGACATGTCATGTTATCTTAGGAGAATATAGAAAGGACTCTTATGCACATTTGCTGTAGGAAACTTTGCATAAGAAAAGTTGCAAAAGATGATTGTGAAGCCATGTGCATCAGTCTTTGGAGTAAGACAGAGACTAATAGACATAACTATCTTCTTCAAGAGTTTTCTTATTTTCTTTATCAAGGTGATAAAGAATCGAGAACAAGACACTGTAAACCCATATTGAAACCCGTGGTTACATCCATATGTAGTCGAGGATATCAATGGTTAACTAGACTATCACATGGTACATATGCAGTAGCATCATGTTCAGATCAATTTCCATCCACCTCAATGTTGTTCACCTCAGAAGCATTATCTAATTTCACATGCTTATATGATGCACACATATTCACAATGCTAATATCATGAGCTTTATATGATATACAAATATCATAAACGTTTCATCTAAAATTAGTATCTATGGAAAATGATGCGCTTTCTTCTTTGTTTCAATTTTATTTTCCAACCCTAGTAACAAGCATATGAAAAGTGGTCTTCTTGTACTAATGTTCACCCAAAGGTGCTTGCATTATATTCCTACTTTAGTCACCGCAAAGTGATATAATGCAATGACTAGCATTCAGGAACATTTTGTTTATAGAGGATCTTAAATGCCCCTAAGGGATTTTGTGAATGCCATGACTAGGTTTATGTTAGTCTCTTTCTCCCCAAGTCCTAAACATGGTATAGGATCTCACTTAAATTAAGGCTTGTGAGAATGTGGTAAGCCTTTCACTCTAAAATTACCATTTGTAGTTGTGACTTTTGGTTCTACCTGGATGCAAAAGCTTAGCTTTCTCAAGTATTAACCATGAATTTTTTATCTAGTTGAAATCTCTATTTGAGAAGTTCTAAAAACAAGGCTCGCAAACTCTAAGCATATATTTTCAAATTTATGCATTTTACAAGATAGTGCAAAGTCTCATGACAATGGTCATTACAACAATTTCAAAATTAAAAAGGGACCCTATAAGATAGCCCTTTTGGAGGGGACATGAGAGATTATGATGAACAAATATGAATCTAATGTCACCATGTGGAGGCAAGATGCACCTAAAACCAAACATGACACTCAAAATTTTGATCCATGTCAAAGGGACCCTATAAGATATCCCTTTTGGCAGGAACATGAGAGAATACGATGATGTGGAGGCAAGATGCACCTAAAACCAAATCCGACATGAACCTGACACCTAAAACCAAACCTGACACTCAAAAGTTTGATCAAATCAAAGATATTTCTCTTGAAACCAAATCCCCCCATCCAACTACCACCTCCCTTTAATCTAAGACTATTGCATATTAAGTGAAAACTATTGTAAGTTACCCACTTTAAAGATTCTTGAAAAAATACCATATTTCTACTATTATTTTCAAATTATGCTAAAGTTTACAATGTCTTTTTGAAAACATACTAAATTTAAGATTTGTTTATAAAATAAGGAAAAAATATGTAACAATAAGTTAAAATGATACATGATCTTTCATAATTATAGAATATACTCATAAATGTTAAAATTCTAAAATCATATTTTTATATGTATTATTTTTAAATAGTCTAGTCAGTATAACTTTTAACTTCGATACAATTGTTATTTTCTCAATGCATTGAATTTTGATATTTTTAAAACATAGATGAAATTAATATTAGGGCTCAAATTAGTACAAAAGTTTCCAATAAACTCATCCTTGGGGATTGTCCTATCATGAGATGGTCAAATTTTGATCCTTGGTGGAAATGTGTGTACAATTCAAAATCGAGCATCGAATTTGCATGCCATTCTAATCTTTAGGATTGAGTCTTGATGAAGCTTCATAAAATTTGTTAGGATGCACTCTAATCCAGTCCCAAGGATCATTATTTCATGAAGACTAAGCCCAGACTAAGCCTAATCCAATTTCTAGGATTGGATTTGTTAATGGGGCACCCTCACCTGAGATTGGGTATGCATGAGCCTTCACACTAATCCAATCCTTGGTATCAGACTAGCATGAAGCCTCCTAAGATATGCATGAGAATTGATCATAATTGATAAAGCAATTAAATTTATTTCTTCTTTTTTGTAAACTATTTTAAAAGTAGAGAAATCAAGAACTTGCTTTTAAAAGAACTCGTATGAAACAAAAATGCATCAAAATGGGATGTTGTTATTTGACTTACTGCTTTGGATTTGAGGCCATTATGTTTGCAGGCATGGGTTTGGAAAGATTAATTGGTGGGAGCAGGGACATGCTAGAAACTTTTAAGGCCTTATGTGAAACTTCAAAAGAATTTTCCCATTTTGCATGTATTTTTATGAAAGTTACAATACTGCATTTTAAGACTTCAACTTTTCAGTTTAATTTTATATTTTAAACTATAAGCAATCATTGAAATTTAATTTAAAGATAACTGCTTGACTCTCTAAACTCTCACATAACCACTGTATATACTATATAGTTTGTTGAATCCTTTACTACTAGAAATTGCTTGAAATAACAATAGGGTGAATAGGCCCTGAGTATTGTGTCACATGTGGACTAAGAGCAATACTAAACCCATTATCAAACCTGCATTGAGGATATCCTTGAATGTATGGGTAGATTTGAAAACCTGTAGAGTATCCCTCTTGTGATCTTTTGGGAGGATTTGGAGGTACATTGCATGGCTAGGAAGTAGGGAAGCGGGACACCCTATACTTTGTACTCATAACACATGGCAACCACTAGCTACTACCTGTAGTCAAACATGGTATCAAAGCTAACAAAAATTTAGATGGACTGGACTTCATGGATTGACTATTGTGGAGATGTCGTGATTTGTGGTAGGCGAATAAAAGTGTAATTTAACTTGAGGTGGTGACAGGCTAGCAATTTGCTTGGCATGGCATGGACTTTATTGATAGCTTACTGGTAGCCTTTGGTGGCTACACGTTGGGTCGATTTTGTTGTGCTTTGTCGTACCCTGTTCCATGTGTTGGGTTGGTCCTTTGGCTGTCTTGTAGGACCCTATATGTTGTGTTTGCCCTTTATATGTGGTCACTATTTGTTCTTGGTGCTTAGACCATGGGGGTGGCAATGGAATGTGTGTCACTCCCCTTGTGTGGTGTGTACCTTTTTGAAATTAGAGAAGGTAAAAAGGCCCTTGAGTGTTTTGTGACATGTGGATTAATAGTGATATTAATCCCATCATCAATGTGCATTGTGGTTGTCCTTGAATATTTGGGCATTGAGGCTATCCTTGAATATTTGGGTAGATTGGAACACCTATAGAGGCTTTGGAGGTATACTATGTGGCTAGGAGTCAAGTGAGTGGGATACCCCATACTAGACATATGTGACACATGGTAGGGGCTGGCTACCTCTACTCTGACACTAATCTCAGGAATGTTGAGAGAAAGTAGTTATGCTTTTACAATAGAACAATGCATTTTCTCCTATTTTAACTTTATAAGAACTTTATATACCTTGACAGAATATCAGTTAAGTCTATTTCAATGTTTGTAGTTTTGTAAAAATAGAAAAATTACATAATTTCTTAAGCTATGTTATGCTAGAAATTTTCTAAACAATTTAAGTGTTGTGATCATAGGACATGTATAGAGAGAGGAACTTTGAAATAGCCACTTAAAGACATATGTAAAGAGAAACTTAGAAATAGCCCCTTAAGGACATGTACAGGTGTGAAAAACTCTTGTAGACATATCTATTCAATTTTTATTAACAATATGAAGTAATATATATTAAGGAAAATAGTGTATCATCTCTTATCATCTCTCTCCGCATCCATTTTCATGCCCATTTTTTGTCATCTATTTTTTGTGAGGGATTAGTTTCCTTCACTACGCTTTAAAAAGCTCAACATTTGGACATTTGCAGCATGAGATATTCTAGTCTGCAGATACTGTGCTCTTCTTCTGTTGCTTGTGTGTATTGTGAGAGCCTTGTGAGGCTGAGAGAGAGAGAGAGAGAGAGAGAGAGATTTCCTCATCACTATACTCTTATGCAATGTGTAAGAAGACCAAGACCCCTTGCTAAGCACCCAATAGAAGTTGAAAGCTCCTATGCCACATAGAGCTTGCAATAATGATATGGTGACAAGGTACTCTTGTGGATGATGTTGATCTTGTACTTGCCTACTTAATAGGCACTTTTTAATGGAATGGAAATCAAGCTTACTCATGTTGCTCTTTTTCTTATTACATTATTTCATATCTATCCTCCATATCTTAATGTGGTATCAGAGCGGCCTAGTCGGTCCTCCTTTGCTCTACCTTTTAATTCATAGCACAAGCTATGTAGGTAGTCATTATGCTTGTGTCTATAGTCCGCCCTCATGCCTTAATGTCCAATCTCTCTCTACAACATGTGAGGGCACTAGTTCTTGTTGGCGAAATTCATGTACTACTTTATTCTATTTAAGAAGAAATTGTGTGTTTTTTTTTCTATCAAATTTTGGGGCTTTGAACTATTCAACATGTTGTCAGTAGTTTTGAATTCAATAAGTGATGCTATGTCTATCAATCTCCCATTTTATCTCAAGATCCTTTTTCTCTTGCGTGCATGAATTTTAGCTCTCCTAAAGAGGCACACATGATCAAAGTATTTTACTGATGTGATGCCATGTAGTAGCAATCGCCAATCTCATGTAGACACTATCTCCAGTATCAACATTATCGACAAATATATTCTTTCATATTGCTTTTCCACAAATGGCAAAGGGAAATTCTAGTTGGAAGGCGAGGACATGAATCTAGATCAGACAACTAGAAAGAATGTATAGTCTTGCAGGCATATATGAAGACATATTTGTGCTCAAACTATAAAACTTTAAAATCTTGTTGTTTGATATGCCTTTGAGACTATTTTTGGATTTTCTAGCTCATACCAATGAAGGTAATTGTGTGATGTTTTAGGGTTTTACTTAGTCTAGATATATCTACATTTGAATTTATTTTTTATAGTGTTAAAATTTTTTTTTTAATAAAAGGGACTTGAGTGATTTTTAGCTATGCAAGACACCACTCCATGGAGGAGTTCAAAAATGATTTCAGATACACATTTTGTGATAAATCTACAATATTTTAAAATGTTGTTGTTTGAGATGCATTGAGTATAATTTTTGGCTTTTATACCTCATGCCAAGAAGGCATTTTATACCATAGTAATTCTTTTATAACACATATTTCTAATTGAAACTAAATAGCTCCATTGGGTAGAGCACAAAAATTGACACCTTGTTTCTATTTACAACTCCTTGATCTAAGCTATATAGCACAAGTTATGGCCATGGGAAGGCGGCCGAAGGTGTAAAAACATATCATTTTAGGATTCTATCCCTTTTTCTATTTTCAAGGTCCAGATGGTACATTTTCATAGATCATAAAAATCACACCATTTTTCTATTATAGCCCCTCAATCCGAGCTAGTTATGGTCATGGGGATGGGGCCCAATATGTAAAACATACATTGTTTTGAAATTGTATCATTAGTACCATCTAGGCCTTCTAACTACCTTCCACAAATTTCCTACAAATGTTTCCTCTCTCCCTTTGTCTTCCCCTGTTCTCAAAAGTCAAAGCATTACTTGAAGTTTCACCTGTGCTTTTCCGTCGCATTTCCTTTCTAAGGAGAACATCAACAACATCATCAAACTTTAAAGTGTTTGACACAGAAATAGAGTTACTCACAGCCATGACCAAGCTATCCCAACTTTTTGGCAATGAGCAAAAAGTCAAGAGAGCTCAAACCTCCTCATCAAAGCTTACTCCTACAGACCTTAGTTGGCTTGTATTTGTATTGAACTGATTCAAATGATCACCTATTGACCCACCTTCTGACATCTTCAAATTGAATAGATGCTTCATAAGAAATATCTTGTTAGAAGCTGATGCTTTTTAATATAGTGTATCCAAAATTCTCATCAAGTCCTTTGTTGTCTTATGTTAAAGAATGTTGAAATCCACTGACGCTCCCAAACATAGTTGTATTGTTCCCAAAACCTTTCTTAGACTATAAACAACCTCCCAATCTTCAGCTAACATACTCGCAGGCTTTGACTTTGCAATCTCACCTAATGTGGTAAGAAAAGGTTATCCTGGTATAGATAATCCTCAATCTGCACCTTCTAATGTTGGTAGTCCTTGCCGTTGAACTTCTTGATATTTAGCTTTACTTCTTCCATCATTACTACCACTTAAACTAGGAACCTCCTTCCAAATGAGTCAATCAACGTCAGAGTTTTACTACTGCCAAGAATGACACTTGGGAACTTGTGCCCCTTCCAACTGTCAAACAAACACTCTGATACTAGTTGTTAGGAGCAATGAGATAATGGAGCAACAATGCAAGATGCATAATGTGTAAAATACACAATACAAAGCGTGCACAATGGAAGAGACAAATAGACATTGATATACGTGGTTCACCTATTGTGGAGTATGTCCATAGAGAAACATCCAGTCCTACATCTTTCTTATCCACAACAAGCAAGAAGATACAAAATATAAGCAGTATATCTATCGCTTTTCTGATATGTGAGCCACACCCTTATCTTACAATTTTGACCACACAACTCATTAGTAACTCATGCACCAATTTTCATGTTATTTTGGCTTCGGGGGGATGTTGCTCCAGAACCCCCACCAAGAGGATCCTAATGCATGTCTCCGACCCCCCTTGGAGCCCCCTGGCGACATCTTGGGTGGGGGGCATTGCCCCCCTACCCCTCCTTCATAGGATGGGTATAAGCATGCTTGGGTCCAGAGCATGGCCAAAAACAATCTCTAAAAAAAGGATCAGGATCCACATACAACACAAAGAGGGGAGCCAAGGGTCCTTTGATAGATATGAAAACGTCAAATTATGCTTCACTTAGAGCAGCCCGATCATGGACTACCCTAGAAGGGGCTATGTATTCTTGATGCTTCATACCTAGAGGAGGAGGTGTGGTAGGACATGCTTAAGATTTGGTAGCAGCTAGAGAGTCCTATCCTAGGTAGGTGGGCTATATGGGTAGACGTGATCTAGAGGAGCAATGAGAATATCTAGTTCTAGCCTCTTTATTGATAGTGCTCTCTATAGGAGCATGAGATATCTCTAATATGTGACCTAGCATGAGAACATGAGTGAGAACTAAGATGAGATGTAGCAAGAACTCCAGTTCCGAGCTCTTTGTTTTGATAGTGCTCTCCGTAGGAGCATGAGAGAGCAATGAGATGTGATCTAGCATCCATATAGAATATTAAAGAGAAATAATTAGTGCAATGTCTTGTAGAGCTCTAGGCCACAAAGGTTTGACAAGATGAGTTATCACTCTTCCCAATATGATTGGTATAGGATAGGACAAGATGACTAGGAAATCCTTTCCACACTTAGGAGGGTCCCTCAGCTTTATCAACTTAGGGATATGAGTGGTAGATGCATTTATTTTTTATTTTTTTGAGAAAAAAAGATTTATATTATAAACAATTCATATGATATACATTTATGATCCACAAAAAATAGTTATATATGCAGGTCTATGCATCTTAAGTCATCCATAAGAAAATTTGCAGCTAACTTAGTTTGAGTCTGAGTCAGTCTCATAATAGATGGATCCATTGAATTGTAATTCTTTATTGAAGTTTTGGCAGTGCTCCAACTCGTGGTGCTTGATCTCTACAAAGAATTGCGTAAGGTCACTGTCATATATCTTTGAAGCATGCTAGCCATTCAAAATAAAGATATTCTGCATCAGTAATGTTATCACATTAAATTGAAATTCATTTCTAGAAATCCACACAAACCATAGTGCATGTGCGTGAACGAGTGCCCAACGTGAGTGTTTAACTTTACATGCATCCCCAAGTAGAATTGCTTCCAATTGACCGGCTCGCCTAGTTGTATCTACACTTTCTTTCAAACTTTCCTAGTTGACGGGCATGCTACAAATAGGTGAAATATGTCTTCTTGCACTCCTGATAGCATCGGCATTTACCATACCCTTTTACAATATTGAGGCCTCTTGGATTTGTCTAGACAGATTTTAGCATAACCAACCAGAGCAAGGTCGACATCTACTCCAGAATAGCTTTGGCGTAAATATAATGGAATCTCCACTTCCAGCAAAGCATAGAGTTGGAGTTGTTCCACCAGGAATTTAATACAGGGATCATATCTTCAATAGGATCATAAGGTGTAGGGACTAGGACAAAATGAGGGGAGTAAATCCAACTAAAATCTAATGCATAGTTGAGCATTGAGCCCCCCTTCCACTGTGTGTTGCCTTCCCAAAGAGCTATTCTATCTGTGATGACAAACATAGCATCTTGATTGGTCATTCTGAATTCTCTCCAAATCTCAAGCAAGATCTTCCATCTAATATGGTCTCTTTGCCATAGCTGGCTACAAGATTGGATTCCCTTGTTGAACAGGAAGCAAGCTCTAATAAAATGAGTATTGCTAATAATGCATTTTTGTGTATTACTGACACCCAAATAGCATCTAGTTTCATAAAAGGACCTTTGCCAGAGAAGAACAGTTGCTTTTTAATTAATTCTAGTGCTCTCCACAAGGATTTCCATAAATCACTGCCCTTGGTTGTGAGCAGGGTTCTAGACAGAACACCGCAGACAACATTGGGTAATTCTTCCATCTCTTTGCCCTAACAGGTCGAATGAGCTTAAAGTTTTGGGCGAGGAGTGTAGTGACAAAACATGTGTGCCTCAGGATCTATGGAGCACTCTAAGGTGGATTAAACCTGTGTGGAAACATGATGAAGAGAGTGCTCATGACATGTACCTCAAGTCAATTAGCTTCCAAGATAGATTAGCTTGTACTCATAAAGAGAATCTTGAGATAGTGCAAAGTGCTTGATTTATATTACTTCAAATGAACCTCCCTTTTATAAGTGAGGGTACTTACATCCATTTTCTTGCTCACATGTGGGTTATCTCCTCCATGCCATGTGGCAGCTTTCCCTTTACTCATACCTTTGCTCTACATGTGCTCATGGCACCATAACTTTCAACACCTCCCCTTGGTGCCATGATCCTTTGGCTACTGCAAGGTGGTCAAATGTGAGTTACAAATCCATCACCTCCCCTTAGTACATGCATTGCCACTTAAGGTGGTCAAGTGTGGTTTTTACAAGTTAATACCTCCCTTGGGTGCTTTCATAGCTACTCTCCGGTGGTCAGGCTTGTTTTACAAAATATAGGCAAGGTTGGCAAGGTTTTGGTTTCTCAATACATTCCATTGATGTCACCTTTTGGCTCATGGCTTGATCATGATGCTGTGTAGTTGGCCTGTTGGTTCTTGAATCTACAATCTTCTTCCTTGTGTAGCTTCATGCATGCTGCTTTGTTCTTCCATGTGCCTTGATGCTTTATGTGTGGATACCATGCTTTGTGCTATGGTCATCTCATGCACTTATGCTTTTGGCATGCTTATTGCATTCATGCGTTACTTTTCCATTTGTTGCAAAGGTCTTACCATGAGCTTTATTTTGCTTCAATGGTATTGTCTAATTGCTAACAATGATTCTAACTTGATACGCACGTAGAGCTCGAAAAGACAATCACTTTTCCTTTTTGGAGCGTGTCCAAATTCCTCCTGGTTTGCAAGTTATGCCTTGTCGAAGTTTTTGTGAAGAAGAGGGGGCCTTTGATGATGTGGCATAGGGATTCACATGCTGAATTCCATACTGTGCTTAGCAAGGGACTCTGTGCTTAGGTGGCACTATGGTGACCTTGTAACCCAGCTTAGTTAACCCAAGCTAGAGATTTTAACTATGGTTATCCTTTGACCTAACCATGGAGCTAACCTAAGGTCAATCTTGACCTAAGTTAAGTGGCTTATCTACCATGTGTCTTCTCCTTTGGCTGCCATGTGTCACTTGTAGAAACCTTAGGAAAAAGAGATGGAAGCGTTGAAGTTTCTCTGTAGATGAACGACGATGGCGCTGCGGGAGGTTGGAGCAAGACTGCTAAACCATGCATGCTATTTTCTAGAGAGGGTCATAGATGGCCACTAATTGGCATGCATGAAGGTTAAAGCTGCCTTTTTTTTGGGCTACGACCACAGAGCCAGGAGCCGGGAGAGCCACAGAGGTCACAGGAGGTCCTTGGAGAGCTGTGGCTATGGAGCGGTGGTGGCTATAAGCAGCCTATACCACGTGGGCATGCGGGTCGCTATGCTTGAAGGCATATATCCCACGACTGAGATTCAAGAGGAGGAGCAGCAACTGCAACCAACTGAATTCTCTAATACAGTTCATCGGCATAGGAAGCCTATTGATCACCAGATTGCAAGTAGGACTTTGCATTTTTCTATTCTTTAGACCCAGTTCTTAGTACTTGGACTCCATTGCCCTCGTAGGTGCTGTAGAAGAACCGCCTTACTGTAGAAGAGCTGTGGTTTCTTTACTTTCTTAGAGCTAGCTTTCCGTGTTACATCCCTGTAGATAAATTCTTACTTCCAACTTCAGAAAATGGAGAGGAGCCACAGACGCGGGAGCTCGAAAGTCTACTACTGGCGTATTGGCCTGCTGGAGGCATCATTTGCAGTCAGGAGTTGCAAATGGGTTCGAGGCACTAGAAGCTCATTGGTAGGCCAAGCTGTAGTTTCCTAGATTCATGAACAGAGCTGGGGAGTGTGCATGGAGGCTGAGGCTACCAGCTGGTCATGTAGTAGAAGGCTTTGGGAGCCTATCGTCTAGAGCAGGCATTTGTTGAAAGAGCCTCAGCCTTGTAGAAGGCCGTTGAAGGCTTTATGGAGTGGTTGAAGAGGTCGATGTGTTGTAGTTGCCACTCTGAAGGGTGGGTGAGGTCGTGAGAGTAGTAGACATCAATGGTTGTTGTAGAAAAGGTTCAAGGCAAAGGTGGTTCATGGAGGAGGCAGCCTATCCCTATGTTTTTCTCACAAGAACAATGGGGACAGAAAATCTCTCTCTCTCTCTCTCTCAACAACAAGGAATACTCAAGCTCACAATGAACTGAACTCTCTAAATGAAGAACTCTCTAGATCTAAAACTAATCTTACATTCTAAAACTAATCTAGGAATGGGAGCAATCCTAGTGAACTACTAATGAGCTAAACCTAAGCTCTGATACCATGACAAAACATGTGTGCCTCAGGATCTATGGAGCGCTCTAAGGTGGATGAAACTTATGTGGAAACATGATGAAGAGAGTGCTCATGACATGTACCTCAAGTCAATTAGGTTCCAAGATAGATTAGCTTGGACTCATAAAGAGAATCTTGAGATAGTGCAAAGTCCTTGATTTATATTACTTCAAATAAACTCCCTTTTATAGGTGAGGGTACTTACATCCATTTGCTTGCTCACATGTGGGATATCTCCTCCATGCCATGTGGCAGCTTGCCCTTGTTGAGAGTTGTGGTGCCATGAGCACTTGTAGAGCAAAGGTATGAGCAAAGGGTAAGCTGCCACATGGCATGGAGGAGATATCCCACATGTGAGCAAGCAAAATGGATGTAAGTACCCTCACCTATAAAAGGGAGGTTCATTTGAAGTAATTCAATCAAGCACTTTGCACTATCTCAAGATTCTCTTTATGAGTCCAAGTTAATCTATCTTGGAACCTAATTGACTTGAGATACATGTCATGAGCACTCTCTTCATCATGCTTGCACTTAGGTTGCATCCTCCGTAGATTAGTGTTGTATTAGGATGTTGTCTTAGTGACTAGGAGAGTAGGATCCTCACTTTGTCATGGTATCAGAGCTTAGGTCTAGTCTCCCAGATTAGTTGTAGGCATATCTTAGGAGCTCATGTTTTTCTCTTAGGTTAGTTTTTTGTTCTAGATTGAGGGAGAGTTCCGTCCATCTGAGATTGAAAGGTTTCCGTTCATCTTATTCAATTCATTGTTTCTTTGAGAGACATTGTGTGTGTAAGAGAGAGAGTATCTTCTTCTTCATTTTGACTTGTGAGTATGTGAGTTATTAGAAAGCTTGGTTCTCTCTTCTCTGAGTATGGCTGCCGACTCTATCAACAAGCCTCTACAATGAATGAGCTCCACGGCTCTTGCAATCTCCCACAAGTGGCCTGCACTCGTCAAAGCTTCAGCACCTTCTACCTATAGCAGCGACCAGCGAGCATGAAGCACATTCAAATACAATGGCTTCTAAAGCTCTCGGCTACCCCGACTCCAACAGTAGTGGTGACTCCAGCCTGACGGCCTAGCCAACCACAACCAGCAACGATCCGCCGTATTGGCAACGAGCGACTCCATATTGGCAACGAGCGGCTTCAATCGGTCCAGCTACGAGCAGGCATCTCCAAGGAGACGACAAGCTTGCCTCTACGTTCGGCCAATACTCTAGCAGCCACACAAGCCTCGACTCCAAACAGCCCGAACGGCCGCTCCACAATCTCTCAGGCCTAGCCAGCAGTCCAGCAAGCAGTGATGGCTCCTACAGCCTATGACACAATTCAGCGACGTCGATGTCCACGCATCTAGCCCTGGCAGTCCATCGCCAATGCATCTCTGTCACGAAGCATCTCCGTCGACGCCGTCTCCAGATCTCAAAGTTTTCATTTCTTTGCTAAAGTTCTCTACAAATGCCACGTGGCAGATAAGGTAGTCAAAAAAAATTTAACTATGGTTAGGTTCAGCTACTTGGGTTAGTTGAACTATGGTAAACTGAATGTAACCTTGGGTTTATCTAGTTGGGTCACAAGAATGCCACATCAGCATGCACAGTCAGCAGTGCCTTCTAAGCACAGCCTCTTGTTAAGCACAGTTTGGAAATTCTGCATGTGAATCCCTGTGACACATCATCAAAGGCCCCTCTTCTTCATAGAATCTTCGACAAGCCATAACTTGCAATCCAGGAGGAATTTGCACATGCTCCAAAAAGGAAAAATAACCAGTTTTTTGAGCTCTACGCGCCTGTCAACTCAGATTTTATGTATGCAATTAGACACTGCCAGATTTGAAAATATCATCAACTGGTAAGACCTTTGCAATGGCAATCCGCACCCCAACTGTTGAGAAGTTCACCGGGGATGGATTTCACACATGGTCTACACAAATGAGATATCTCCTAATGCACCAAAAGCTTTGGAAGACTGTAAAAGAAGATATACCCACTACACAAAATGATGCTTGGAAGGAAAAAGATGAAGCAGCACTATCACTCATTGGATTGCACTTGGGTCCAAACATAATTCATCATATAGACTCTAAGGATCATGCCAAGGATGCATGGGATGAGTTGAACACAGTGTTTGGTGCAAAAGCCAAAAACCAAGAAATCCATCTTAAGATTGAATTCTATGGTATGCACATGGGCTTCAATGAATCCATGGCACAATTTGTCAACAAAATCAAAAGCATTATGACTCAACTAGAGGGCATAAATGCAAAAGTAGGAGAGAAAGATGCACTTGCAATTCTCCTTAAAAGCATGCCTGCAGAGTATAGTGCATTGACAACCACTTTGAAGAATTTGCCAGATCCAAAGTTTGAAGAATGTGTATCCTCTCTTCTCGAAAAAGAAAGAGAGTTGAAGGCATCGACATCAACATCGACATCAACACACAACAGCTATAATGAAGAACAAGCACTATTCAGTAAAACATCAGTGAAATGCTACCATTGCGGAAGGATGGGTCACTATCAAAGTGACTGCAGATTGAAGAACAAACCAAAGTGTCACCATTGCAAGAAGCTCGGACACAAGGAAGAAGATTGCAGATTGAAGAATCAACAAGTCAACTACGTGGAGTCATCATCAAGCCATGAGCCAAAAGGTGACATCAATGGAATGTATTGAAAAGCAAAAACCTTGCCAACCTTGCCTATGTTTTTGTAATCAAACCTGACCACCTGAGAGTAGCTATGAAAGCACCCAGGGGAGGTATTGACATGTAGAAGCCACACTTGACCACCTTAAGTAGCATGCATGCACTAAGGGGAGGTGATGGATTTGTAACTCACATCTGACCACCTTGCAGTAGCCAAAGGATTATGGCACCAAGGGGAGGTGTTGAGAGTTGTGGTGCCATGAGCACTTGTAGAGCAAAGGTATGAGCAAAGGGTAAGCTGCCACATGGCATGGAGGAGATATCCCACATGTGAGCAAGCAAAATGGATGTAAGTACCCTCACCTATAAAAGGGAGGTTCATTTGAAGTAATTCAATCAAGCACTTTGCACTATCTCAAGATTCTCTTTATGAGTCCAAGTTAATCTATCTTGGAACCTAATTGACTTGAGATACATGTCATGAGCACTCTCTTCATCATGCTTGCACTTAGGTTGCATCCTCCGTAGATTAGTGTTGTATTAGGATGTTGTCTTAGTGACTAGGAGAGTAGGATCCTCACTTTGTCAGCCCTTTACTCATACCTTTGCTCTACATGTGCTCATGGCACCACAACTCTCAACATGTAGCCCAATCTAGGGTTCCAGGTTAACAAGAACTTTGAAGATCCACATCACATCCAATTTTGCCACCTCCTGTTTTATGTCAATCATTCCAACCCTCCTTTACCTTTGGGCTAAGTGCAAAGTGGTAGATGCATTTAGACCCACAAGGTATCTTAGGGGGGATGAGCATTGACTTTTATTTACAATTATTTCACTGCAAGGAGCCCCCCAAGAAGCAATATGAGCTCATGTATCACCAATGGTCTCCCAGAGCTTGAGAAGGTAGCTAGACCTGTGTTGTTCTACTGATAAGGAGCTTTGGAGGCCCTCAAGGCCCTCTCACCTCAAAAGTTACAATGGTAGGATGGTTTAACTTCCTTAGTGTTTGAGTCAAGGATGGATTTGATTGATCTCAAAGAAGGGCAGGAGAGGGGGGGGGGAGACTGATCACTTTGTTGGACATCACTTATAACTTATTACCTAAGTTCTTGAGCTTGCAATTGAGGCTTGACCTCATGCATATCATCCACTACATGTAGAGAGGTCTTTTTAAGGAATGTAGTATCGTGGAAAATACCTTCACCTTTGGGAAGCAGTGGATTTGGCATGAGAGAAGTATCAACATCTCGTGATCCTTCTTCAAAATTATGTGAAGGCTTATGATGGATTAATTGATTCTAGAAGGAACAATGCAAAGGATGGGATTTTTGAATAGATTGATTCAAGGGGTCTTGGCTATGTATGCATGGAGTACCATCCAAATGCTCATATTAAGTGGTCACATGAGAGAGGCCTGTGATTTTTATTACTCGGTATTTAGGGCTATCCCCTTGATGCCTTCCTTGTCCTTTTTGTAGGATAGGATTTAGGATAATATTGTCAAAATTATGAGCATTATGAAAGAGAAGTAGTTTCATCAATGTCAACAAATTCAATCGAGGAAATTCCCAAGGTCCAAGAAATTCTCATGGATGCAATAATAGTCATTATGCAGATCATCAAAGTGACACTTATCATGAGCCTAAAAGCAAACCCATGCACATTATCACTGAAAGCATGGATGAACAGATGCAACCCATTATAAAATAAAAAAGGTGAATGTAGTTACCATGTCCACAATGTATAAGAAAATGGTCAATTTCCATGGTATATTAATAGTGGGGCATCTTCTCATAAGACAAGACACAAGGAATTATTTATAGAAATGTGACTTTTCAATGATCCAAGAATGTAATCTATACAACTGACAATACATCAACTCCTATCTGGAAAGCAAAAGTCATGGATGAGTTAACCTAATAGAAGGGGTTGATAAATGATGTACTCTATGTCCAAAACTTAGCAAGAATCTCTTGTACAATAAACAAATGATAGTAGAGATTCCTCTAATGGAAATGATTGCATAATCAAATATAAATGCAAAGGGTGTCAAATTGTTGGAAAAGAAGTAAAAGAAGGTATATTATTTAGCAAGATAGCATCAACATTGATCATCATGCAATGTTAGTAAATTATTATCATATAAATATTTCATAATTATGGCATAAAATATACAAACATGAACCTTAGTAACATAATACTACTCAAAAATTGAATTTATGGCAATTGAAATTCAGAGAATCAAATTTCTTGGAAATTTTTATGAAGCTATTGTTTTGGAAAGAAATACAGAAGTAGAGTTGAACTAGACTAAGAGGTACGAGTCTTGACTTTATATGTTGCAAGGTATGGGGTTATGCATAAGCAAGAAGTGTAAATGAATCACTTAATTGTGTGATGAATAATGAAGGCTTTCATTTCTCAAGAATATAATCAATATAGTCATCACGAGCTCTTGTAGACAAACACCAATGCAAGATTAGAAGAATAGCATAGCATCAATTAAATTTTTATCATACACCGTTGCATTTCTTTGTAGTCATATAAAACATAATACTTGACTTGTCACAAGGCCGACTCGCCCAACCATCTAGGTGAAGTATCCCCCAATAATAACATGTAATTAGCTGGTTGGAAACTACTAAACTAATGTACTCTAAGCCATATATCTTTATTAGTGTATCCTCAATAAAAAGTGAGTGATTGTATATTACTAATTGAATGTACTCTAAGCCATATATCTTTGGAGAACCTACAGTTAACGAAAGTTAACTTGTGTCTTTACAAGCCTTGAGACAATGTTAGCATGTGGTAGGGCCTTTGCTTAGGGCCTTTGCTTATTGTTGCTGTTATCTTGCATTTTGTTCACACATCCTTGTGTAAAATTGAACCATAGCAAGAAAATCTTTTTTTGGGAGGGAATATTCTTGTCCCAAATTCTCTTAAACCTCATCTTCTAGAGCTTCCTTACATCTATAAGTGAACCATTTTTTGTTCAGAGAGTCAAGCAGTCCCCTATTCAGAGTGTCAATCAATCCCCTATTCAAAGAGTCAAGCAGTCCCCTTTAAACAAAGAAGATGGGTACAATCCCCTTTAATTCTTCTAACCTTCTATTAGAATTCATTAAGGAAATTATAGTGCGTACTGCTCCCATCCAATCTTGGGGTTTCACTATCTTATATTTGCACCTAGTTTTCATGAGATATGGGTCAAAAATGTTCAATTTAAGCCTTTATATTGCAACCAATTTTGGTTTTTATGTGCCACAAGTCTTCCTAGAGTTGAAATCCAAGTTCTTATTTAACCTAATTGCTTGTTTGATATCTTCATTATGCAAAATTTTATCCTTCCACATGAAGAAACAAATAGAGTCCTTGGAAGTGAACAAACTTGTCCTTTTGGAAAAACCTTTCCAACAAACAAAGCTTCTCATCATCTCCCACACCTTCCACATAGCCCTCCACTAAGTCAATCCTTTAATTGTAATGCAAGGATTTTGTTGATTATGAGTATGACTCTAGTGGTGCACACATTTTTTTGTTTCAAATTTACAAAACTTTGGATTTCCTTATATTATATAATGATCTAAAGCTACTTTTCATTTTGGAAGTAACCAAAATGGTATGCCATATCACTACATGAACAAGCTTGATAATGCCTCTTGAAATGTTTTGCATGCTAAAGAAAAACAAGGTATTCAATTTCAAATGTTTTTTTTCATACACAACTTTTTTTTAATGGACAAAAGGGCTTGTGTATTATGAACTAAACAAAGGAATCCAATTTAAATTCGAATTAGAAGTGGTTTAACCATCACAACAAATAAACCAAAAGATAGAAGCAAAAGAAAATGAACTTTATATTGATCATTTTGCTAAATTTATAATTGTTGTATGAACTTCGTATTGATCATTCTTTTCTTACTACTTTGGAGATAATAGGATACAAGGTAAGAAATATTATGGAGAAGTAATAAGGTCATTGCAAAATGGAGACAATCATTTTAAGTAACTAGGAAGAAAATTTTGAGTTTAATGGACACCTATACTTCATGTAGCATCAACATTGTCAAGTGTAGAAAGAGTCTTGTTTATGTGCTCCAAATTACAACAAGATGTTCCACTTTTCTCCATATAGTGGTGTAAGAACTACATATAATGAATGGATAGAGCTATGTGCATAGGATGCAGGAATGCCAATCTGGAACCACACTGGGTTTTACCTCATTTGGGACCTTGAGGCTTGGTGCTGAGTGGAAAAACCATGCATGCATGCCCTGTGAAGATAGTGGGAGAGAAGGAAGGAGTCTCACTTGCAACTTTCTCATATACACAATGGGGGAATACACACAAAGGTGGAGGTTGAAAATAGTTTTCCTCTTCTTAGTTGTGAAAGCCAAAAGAACTCAAGTACAAAGAAATAGAAGAACCCTATATATGGGTCTCAAACCAAACTCAGCTAACTAAGGTGGCATACTAACTGAGCCATGAGCTAGAGTACATAAGGATAGCTGTCATCTAGCTATTATTCATGGGCGGTGTACCAACCGCATCTGTAGCTAACAAGCCGGTGACATAAATGCACAATAGTCATCCTAGCATATCAAGAGTGGAGCTCGATATCTCAACACTCCCCCTCGAGATCAATCCCAATTCCTACTCCAAGCAGGTCTCTGAACTTGCACAGCTTCTCTGTGCCCAATGCCTTCGTGAATATGTCAGCTACCTGATCCTCTATGCTGACATAAACTAGATCAATAAGACCTAGTAAAACCTTCTCCCACACATAGTGATAATGCACCTCAATGTGCTTTATTCTAGCATGATAGACTGGGTTATTTGCCAAGTGTATACTGCTCATGTTGTCACAATAAATGACAACTGGCCCATCTGTAGACTGATGCATATCATAAAGTAGCTTATGCAACCAAGCTACCTCACATGCAGCCATTGCTGCACCCCTGTACTCAGCCTCTGTGCTCGACAAGGCAATTGTAGGCTATTTCTTGCTGCTCCAAGTGACTTCAGCACTCCCAAAAGAGAACAAATATCCATTGGTAGATCGTTTATCAGAAATACTACCAGCCCAATCAGCATCAGTGTATCCATGCAACTATATTTGAACCCCAATCTCATAAAATAGTCCATACTACAATGTGGACTTCACATACCTGAGTATGCATCTAGCTGCATCCAAATGCGGTTTCCTTGGAGCCTGCATAAACTGACTTACCAATCCAATAGCATAGCTCAAATCTGGCCTGGTAATAGTTATATAAATCAAACTTCCTACTATGCGTCTGTACATAGTAGGGTCTTCCAGAAGCTCACTTGCATCTGCGCTCAGCTTCACATTCTACTCCAAAGGAACTGAAATAGGTTTATAGCCTATCATCCCATATTTGGATAGCACCCATATTTGGATAGCATGTCCAATCCATACTGCCTCTGCAAGAGCCGTATCCCACTTGGTGATCTAATCACCACAATGCCCAAGAAATAACGTAGCTCTCCCAAATCCTTCATCTCAAACTTCTGCTTCAATAGCATTTTCACATGAAGGATATCTTCATCACTATTACCTGTGATGATCAAATCATCAACATAAATGACAAGCAGCATAATACCTTTCTTTGTTTTTCTCACATAAAGTGAGAAATCTGCCTTTGAAATCTGAAAGCCAATAGTGACAAGATACTGTCCTATCTTGTCAAACCATGCTTTAGGTGCTTGCTTCAAGCCATGCAAGGATTTATTCAACCTGCAAACAAACTCAGGATGAATAACATGAACATAACCTGGTGGCTGCTCCATAAAGACCTCTTCTTGCAAATCACCATGCAAGAAGACATTCTTTACATCCATCTGATGTAAAGACCATCCCTTTGATGCAGCCATAGCAATGACTTCTCTTACGGTTGCCATCCTTGCAACCGGACTGAATGTTTCTTCATAATCAATGCCATATGTCTGTGCATACCCCTTGACAACTAATCTTGCCTTGTATCTGTTCATAGAACCATCTGCATTGTGCTTCACCTTATAAACCCACTTATAGCCAATTGCATTCTTGTCTTTAGGCAAAGGCACCAATTCCCATGTAGCATTTGCTTCCAAGGCATCCATTTCTTCATCCATGGCTTTCTCCCATTTTTCTTTTCCCATGGCTTGCTCAAAAGAGGTGGGTTCTGGTTCCTGTATCACTTTGACTATATAGGCATAGTGAATGGCTATAAATCCATCATATTTCAGCCTATCCACAGGATACCTAGCGTTGTTAGACCTGCACAAAATAGGTTCACTTCCAGGTGCTCTCAAAACATCCCTGGTCTTCCTTATTCCAGGTGTAACAATAGAAGGAATACCCAACTCATCACCAATGCTCTATTCTGAGCCACTGGATTCACCATCCACATAAGAGTGGCCTGCATTCACATCAAACATGGACTGATCTACCTTCTCTTTTCCTTTTTGTGATACCTGCATACCACTATCTACATTGCTTTGAGGAGATTCTCCTGATCTCAATCTCCCTATCCATGGCCAAGTATGTGAACCACTGCTAGAGGACACTGCAGGTCCACTAATATTTTGTGATTGCTGCTGTGAATTCTATGCAGCATTACCATTTTGTGCATCTACATCATCAATCACATTTATTGGTTTATACCAACTGCTCATCTCATCAAAAACAACATCTCTGCTCACTATAAACTTACGAGTAGAAGGGTTATAGCATCTATACCCTTTTTGCTGTAGAGAATAACCAATAAAGATGCACTTCTTAGCTTTTGGATCCAACTTGGACCTCAACTCATCTGGCACATGAACATAGGCAATGCAACCAAAAATTTTCAAATGAGAAATATCTAGTTTCCTACTAGTATACATCTCCTCTGGCATCATGCCATGTATTGCTACAGTCGGAGTCTTGTTCATTATGTAAACTGCTGTAGCAATTGCTTCAGCCCAATAATAATTTGGTAGGTCTTTTTAATTTAGCATGGCTCGAGATACCTCTCCAATATGCCTGTTTTTCCTTTCTGCAAGTCCACTTTGCTATGGGGTATGATTACATGAATATTGCTGCTTTATGCCATGCTCCTGCAGGAACCTTGCAAACTCATTTGAGAGGTACTCTCCCCTTCCATCTGACCTTAGGCATTTTATTTGCAGGCCTGTTTCTTTTTCAACCATAGCTTTAAAAGCTTTGAAATGCCCAAACTTCACTTTTCTTTTTCATAAAATACACCCAAACTTTTCTACTGTAGTCATCAATAAAAGTGACAAAATAATGATAGCCTCCAATAGATGCAGCTTTAGTAGTCCACACATCAGAGTGGATTAATTCCAATGGCTTCTTACTCTCTTGAACATGTCTAGGAAATGGTTTTCTTGCCTGTTTTCCAAATTAATAGGCTTCACATACCTTATGCATTTCTACAACCTTGAATTTAGGCAATCCTGCAACAATATTTTGGGCGTGCATTGATTTAAGTCATTGTACATTAACATGACCAATGCGTTTATGCCAGATATCAATATTTGCAACTACATCGGTCCCATGTGCAAACATTGCTACACTCAATTCAAGCATGTTCGCATCCAATGTAAACATCCTGCCCTTCTTCTTTCCTTTTGCTATCAAGCGACCGTTATTTTTCATATCCTCAACAAAGCATCCATGAGGATTAAATCAGACCTGCAAGCCCTGCTCAACCATTTGACCAACAGAAACCAGGTTCTTGGTGATATTCAGGACATGAAATACATCGGACAAGTATTTCTTTTTCCCATCTTGTATAGACAAAGGAATTTTACCAATCTGCACAATAGGATGTGCAGTATCATCACCAGTCTCCACAAATCTTTGTTTTTCCATTTTCCTTGCATCTTGCATCCATTGTGCATGACCTGTCATGTGGTTTGATGCACCTGAGTCAACATACCACACATCATTGCTTTCTTCTGCACTTGTCACAGAATTGATCATGTGCTGCACCATAAACAAATGCTCATTTTGTTCATCACCCTGTCTACTAGAGGATGCATAATTGCCTTGCTGCAATTTCCATCCATAATGTCATTCTGCTTTTTGTAGCAGTCTTTAGCCATATGACCCATTTTACCACAATAGTAGCATTCAACATTGTTGTTTGCATTTTGGCCTCTCTGCCATCCACCACGACCTCTTTGGCTCCCCTTGCCTCTAGAGTTACCACGTCCTCCTCCATAGGACTAGTTTTCTTAAGTTTGCTGCATATTCTGATTTCTACCATGGCCTTCAGATCGGCCTGCTCTACCTTTGCCTCTACCTCTTCCAGCATTTGAGTAGAAGACAGTTTCTTTTGAAGTTCCTCCTAAAGAAGATGCACCACCATGTCTTTGCTCTTCAGAAATTAGAAGAGCAAATAACTTCTCAAAATCAGGAAATTTTTCACGGATGGCAATGGATGTCTGGAACTATGCATAATCCTTTCCTAGACCATTCAAGGTCACAGAAATTAAATCATCATCTTCCACTGGCGACCCAATGGAAGCAAGTGCATCTGCAATTTTCTACACCTTCGTGTGGTAGTCATTGATGCTCATATTTTCTCTCCGCACATTGTGCAACTCCTGCTTGAGCTGCATTTTCCTGGCTTGCATATTTGTGCTGCACATTTTTGCCAAAGTATCCCATGCCTCCTTTGGCATACTTGCATCCTGAATATGCACAATCATAGAATCTGAAATACTGATAGACAACCAGTACATAACTTTTCTGGCTCTCTCATGCCATCCTTTAAATGCCTGCATTTTCTGTTGATTGGGAAGATTAAGAAGAACTGGTTCTTCTTCATTTCCTTTAATGAACTCCCAATAGCCTTTTCCCATAAGGAAACTCGTCAATCTAAACTTCCATGCTTAGAAGTTGTTCTTGTCAAGCTTTTCGGTGACAAACTATAAAAGAGAATCAGATGCCATTATAGAACACTACAAAATATTTTGTTGCTACAAAAAACACAGCTTCTGCCTCACCAGGGCAAATCTGCAAAATTGACAAAAGTGGTATTTGACCACACTGTCACTTCCTAGTGACGATTTTGCATGAACAGGCAATAAGGATGATTCTATAACTCCCAATATCTCTGTGCACATGCATACGATGCAATTTCTATGGCAGCTTTTCACCAACCTACAAAGCAGTGGTCACATAGCAAAAGCAGGGCCTTTTTATCAGTGCTTGTAGAGAACTTCCGCCTCCAAAATGGGCCCTCTCACCACACCACGAAGGGCATCATGGTATATCCATTTTGTGTGAATTTAGGGAATATATTGTGGATGGGTAACTTTCTTGATTCACTATCTGGAAGATGGGGATAACTTTACAGTTGTTGCTGCCTCTGGGGAGAACGAGGAGGATGACCCATATTTTTTATTGCAGTGCACAAAACCTAAGCACAAGGTTGAGGAAGCATTTAAGGATAATTGGGGAAAAACCTATGAGAAGTGGGATGTAGTAGTTGGAGCTTTTTGGTACAAAAAAACATCCAAGAGAGGCCACAATTACAAACTACTACATAAGAGTCCACAAACATTTGTGTACTCTCATCTAGTAAGAGCTATTAAGTTCGAGATCCAATTGTGCCACATGAAGTGCTCTCTAACATCAATGTGCTTTGTCTTGGAGTGATATACTCGATTCTTGGCCAATGCTTGAGCCGATTGATTATCATAGTATATTGTTGTTGGCTTTGATTCATCAAAGTAATCTATTTCTAACAATAGTTTTTTTATCCACATAGCCTCACATGAACCTATAGTTAGTGCACTCTATATTTTGCTTCAGTCTCGAAGACAAAGAAACAGTTGGCTGTTTGTTTGAAAACCATGATATAGCAACTTGACCAAGAAAAAATGCATATTATCCCTGTGTGGATCTCTGGTCTCATGATCTCCGGCATAGTCACTATCACAGTATCCATGCAACCGTGGATGACTTCCTCTGTATTCTATCCCAAATTGTCTTGTACCTCTGATGTATCTCAAGACTCTTTTGGATGCATTCCAGTGAGACTGTCTTTGATTTGCCATTAACCATGAAAGTGAGCTTATAGCATAATAGATATCTGGCCATGTGATAGTCAAATATATAAGAGATCCGATGAGCTATCTATAGTAACTATCATTGATTGTAGGCATTTTCTGAATCTTTAGTAAGTTTAAAACTCTGTTCCATGGGAGTGGCTGCAATCTTGCAATCTACCATATGAAATTGCTTTAGAAGACTGTCAACATACTTGAGCTGACTCATAAAAGTGCTGTTTGAATCTCTCCAAAACTCAATTCCAAGACAATAGTGCATAAGTCCAAGATCTTTCATGTCAAACTCTGCAGATAAGTCTTGTGTTAGCTTTTTTATGAACCTATCCTTGTTCCTGCAGATCATCTACATACAAAAGTGCAATAGTAATGTCTTCCCCTTGAACTTTGTAGTAGAGAGTATGATATGCATTGGATTTCATGTACCCAGATCAGAAAAATACTTGTCGATTCTATTGTACCAACTTTTGGGTGCTTGCTTTAAGTTGTAGAGACTTTTCTTGAGTTGTCAAACCTTATTCTCCTTTCCTAGTTCAATATAACCCGCTGGTTGTTGCATCTAGACTTCCTCGTCTAGGTAGCCATTGAGAAATACATTCTTGACATCGAGCTGGTACACATTCCATCTATTGAGTATTGCTAGTGATATCAAGAACCGTATGGAATCCATCTTTGCTACTAAATCATGAATCTCATCATAATCTTGATCATATTGCTGTGCAAATCCTTTTGCAACTAGTTTAGTTTTGTATCTTTGAATACTTCCATCTGGATTGTACTTCACTTTTTATACCCATTTTGCCATTTTGGCTTGTCTACTGCATCTTCGAAGTACACTGGCTCTTCAGTTGGTGGTTTCAACTTGAATTGCTTTTCCTTTCTAATATTATGTCAATATGGCTGGTGGTCTGCTTTCCCTCTAGTAGACTGTCTAGCTGATGTGGCTCTACTTGGGGTGCTTTTGGTAATTCTTGCTCTTCTTCATCCACCATTTCTATAGATGATTGTGAAATCGGTGCATCTATCTCTTGTGTGTTTGAGGTTTTCCATTCTGATTCATCATCAAAGATTACATCTCTGGAGATAATGACCTTGCAGTTGATGGGGTCATACAACTTGTATGCTTTGCTTTCTTCACACTGTCGTGAACCATGATCCATTTGCATGACTTCACATCCAATTTCTTGCAATGATCATCATGTATGTGGGCATATGCTATGCATCAAAATATGCGGAGATACCCAATGTGTGGCTTGTGTTCAGTGAATGCTTCATAAGGTGTCATACCCTGAATCAAGCAAGTAGTTTGTAGTGGCTATTGCTTCTGCCCAATACTGATTCGGAAGATGCTTCTCACTAAGCATTGCTATCTACTAAAGTACCATTCTTCCTTTCAGCTCTTGCATTCTGTTGAGGAGTATTGTAGAAGTGAATTTTCTTAGAATGTCATGACTTCTACAAAAGTTCATGAATGCTGAAGACATGTATTTACCTCCTCTATCTGATCTCATGACTTTGATCTTTTTGCCTGTCTAGTTTTCTACCATGGCTTTGAATTCTTGAAATCTAGAAAACACTGCATATTTCTCTTTCAAAAAGTAGATCCAACAATATCTACTGTAGTCATCGATGAAAGTCAAGTAGTAAAGTGAAACATTGATGCTGTGAGTCTAGGCATAACCCCATACATCTGTATATATCAAATCAAGAATACCTCTTGCTCAAGAGGTACTTCTGCCAAAGTTGGTTCACTTTTGTTTGCCGAAGCAGCATGCTTCGTAAACTTTTCCAAGAAACTATAGCTTTGGAATCCCGATTGCCATATTCTGATTCCTGAGATCTAACAAGCTCTTGAAATTGACATGATCATATCTCTTGTGCCATTTTGTGTGGATAGTGGCATCTATTGCGGTTGAGCTTACATGGCATGTAAATCTAGTACTGTAGCTAGCATTCTATATGAGTGTCCTTCCTTGATGCCTTTTCCTACTAGTTGAAATCTTCTGGATTTGTCTCTGATAGTGCATTCATCTTCATTGAAGATGACTCAATAGTTGTGCTTTGTCATTTGACCTACTGATAAGAGGTTCTTGCTGAGCTTCAAAACATAGAGTACATCTTTCACCAATCCTTTCGTACCAATGAAATTGTTCACAAGGATAATGCATGTCCCTTGAACTTGATTTGGGTTATTATATGTTGTGTAGATGACATTCTTTTGAACTTCTAATGGTTTCATCTCTGTGAACCAAAATGATGATTTGGCATGTGAGATGATGCACCGCTATCGATGTACCAAGGATCCTAATCTACTTGGTCGACTTGATACCTAAAATCCTTCGTTGGATTGCAATTAGTGTTTAGGTACACTGTCTAGGTACACTGTATCCATTTGCTACATTTCCTCGTTTGCAAGAAACATATTCCCATGTTCATTTGCAAAATGACTATGACTAGAATGTCCACCACGATGATTTTTTCTTTCGTGGAAATTCCCTCGATTGCTACTGGATTGACCACATGGGTCGTACTTCTTCTTGCATCAATCTCTTTCATAATGTCCAAACTTATGACAGTAGTTGCACTGGATGTTTGACACATTGGTGGGATGCATTCCCTCATCCTTGGAATCTTCCTCGGTGGGAATGATTTCCTCTTTGCTGATGATGATGCTGATGAAAGTGACCCCTCTATGGTGATCTAGTATACTCTGATCTAGATCTATACCAATCATAGATCAATGAAAGAACAGCAAATAATTTCTTTTCTTTGGTTCTTTTTATGTGCTGGGTTAGATGCATCGATGTAGAGGCTGATGTGCATGTAAGAAGTGGATTTCTCATGACAAGGTTAGAAAGTAAGTGATAATTGTGTCAAAATGTGTATGTGATGTGACAAGCACGTAGAGCACAAAAAATCAATCGATTTTCCTTTTTGGAGTGCCCTCAAATTGTTTCTAGATCAAGAGATACAACTTAATCTAGGTGGAGGGGTAAAAGGAGTGCAAATGTACTCAATGATGATGTCATAGTCAAGGGGTCACATGCAGTGACTGTGCCTAGCAAGGACAATACTTGTGGATCAATGATGAGGTGGTAATTGTGTGTCACATGAAGTGCTTGTGGAGAGGTAAGTGTGCTTGGCTAGCACTATGTGTGCCACATGGCTGTTGACTAGTCAAAGGTGACATCGCACTTTGACTTTGACTGTTGAGGTGTCAGTAGTGACAGAGTAGTGAAGATAAGGTTGTCACATGTCAAAATTTTAACCACACTTCTCTTGGTTATCCAACCTTGGGTTAACATGACCCATGGTTTACTTAACCAACCCTATCCACTTGCTAACCCGAATTACAATACCCAAGTTAACTTAACCAGATGAGCCACGTGTCACTATTGTGACCAACACTTCCACTAGGTAACCTTGACTTGACCCTTATCTGCCACATGGAAAAACCATGTTCCCTAAGGGCTGAAGCTTTGAAGCTTAGACCTCCTGGCATCATTTCTCGTATGGAGGCGGTGCGGAGGCAACCATCCATCGCTTGCGGTAAAGGTCATGGAGGCTTCAAGAGCAATAGTGGGCTTCAAATAAAATGATCAATCTGTAGAATGTGCCACTGTATTGGAGGAGCCTTGTTGTTGCGAGCTAGAAGTGCGAGCTAGGAGGTGTGTTGTATAGACACCTTGGCTTGCTATGGGTTGTGTGCTATCCTCTAGCACTGCAGACCTTAGTTGTTGAAGTCGGTGCTTGGAGACCCATCTACAGAGGGTGCAAGTCATCAGAGGGTGCTGTTGTGAGGCTTGTTGGAAATGTTGCAATTGTTTAGATCTATAGCAGTGGGGTGAGGCATCGTGGGGCGGTAGCTACAACCCGTGAAGCCAAAGACTTTGATGCAGAGCTAAGGCTAGATGCTTTGTCATAGGAGGTGCATTCTAAGGTTGGCTATCACACGAGTGTTGAAGGAGTCGTGGGCTGCATGGCCTCAATAGTTGAAGAACTAAGGCACTGAGAGCTTGGCAGTTATGACACTAGCTCAAGAGTTGTATTGGCAACAAGAAAGATGGCAGAGCTGCTCATGTGCATGGAGTTGCCAAGAGATGTTGTAGGAGGTCAATTTAGTAGAGGTCATGCTGCAGGGTCATTGAAGTCGATGGACGTTGCATGAGCAGTAGGGTCACATGTGAGCTGAGCTGCAAGATCGCTTAGTTGATGGAGAGCCATTTGTTTGACATTTGTCATGCTGGAGGGAGCCGTGAGCTCCTTTGAAGAGGCCTTTGAAGAGCTATAGCTTTGGAGCTACTATCTTCAGCTTGGTTCGGAGGTGACTAGCATAGGAGCTATGGCATTATAGTTGATTAGTCGGCCTTCAACTAAGGAGACGGAAGAGTTGGAGATTCTCCTTATGGTTGTGGAGCTCTAGAGTAGGCTGGACACTCTCCTTTAAAGAAAGAAATGGAAATCTCTATTCCTCATCAAAGTCTCTCAAGAAACTCTTCACAGCCTCTCTCACTCAGAAAGAAAAAATCTCTCACAATAAGGATGTCTCAAAGAATGAATTGAAATCCTCACAAGGAAATCTCAAGAAATAAATGGAAAACTTTCTCTTTCAATAGATCTCTCACGAACTCTCAAAAGAGATGAACAGAAATCGTATGGACAGAAATTTCTCTCAAAGTGGACGAAAATTTTCTATCAAAGGATGGATGAAGATCTCTCACAGGAAGTGGACTCTCACGGAGAACACTCAAGAGAACTCAATCTCACAATCTCTCTCAAACTCTCAAGAATCACAATGCCTCAGCGCAAGGCAAGGGAGCTCTGGTACCATGACAAAATATGAAGAGGGGAAGAGGAGAAGAGTGGAGATGAGGAGAGAGGGCATAGCGAGAGAGCACACCATAAATGACTAACTATACACTAGATTTAGTTGAAAATGTAGAATATATACAAACCCATTTAGGGTTAGGGTTAGGGCATCTAACCCTTTCCTTTATAGCACTCTATTGGATTAGTGCTATGCACATATGATCACATGATGTTGAGTGTGATCTCTCAACACCCTTCAGGCGTCTTTTCCTTGCAGCAGTTAGGCTCAGGCTTGGCCTTCTTCAATTTGAGCTTCTTGTCTTTTGCATTTTTTGAACAATTGGCAAATTAAGCTATAGCATCTACTTTCTTGTTGTAGATAGCTATAGCAAGTAGGCACATTTGATCTTTCCATGACTTGGGCAATGGAAAATGGCATTCTCTACATAGTGATCTTGCATAGGGTGGTAGCACGCAAGTCATTAGGTCATGCAATCATCTATGATGGGAGTATGGTGGACCATGCATTTTGGACCCTACTACATAGCAAGATAGGCATCCGATTCAACTATTGCAGCCATTAATACCACAATCTTTTTCTATACATGATGAAGTTTCTTCTTGATTCCTTCCTTCCTCATCCTAAGGCTACAAATGTTCTCCTTCATCTCCTCCACTCTTTGCTCACTCTATGCAATAACTTCATCTAAATCTCTCAGCATCTATTGAAGTTGCTTAAATTGCTCAAAAACATCAACATGGGCCATTTCCAAGACTTTCACTCTAGTTTGGAAATCTCTCAGGATGACGGACTACTGTATACACTAAAGTTTTTTTTTTTTAGAGAGGTGTCAACACTCTCCAAGAATAGTGTTCCCTTGGAGTAAACACATTATATTTATCAAGGTCTCTAGCCTACTTAGTCCATCCATCAAAAGCAAGAGTATACCCATGTGTAGTGATAAAATCCAATATTTTTTCTTTAGACAATCTGCCACAGTCTCTTTAACTCTATCAAGATGATCCGTTCTCATTTTGTTATAATTTAGCATAACAAATCCTAGTCTACCACATGACTTCAAGGCATGATGGAACATCTCATCTCTCATGACATTGAATGGTATGCCATTTTTTACAAATGCTTCTGTCCATCTCAAGTGCTCTTCATGCACTTGTTGTTGTCAAAGAAAAGCACTTGTTGTCAAAGAAAACCATCCTCCATAGATGATTGATCTCCTCTTTTTCTTTTTCTTACTTTATCAACATGATTGCATCAAAATTGACATATGATCCATTTGTTTGTAAATCTACACTCCCATTATGGGATGAGGAACTCACATGCGATCTGTTTGTTTGTAGATATGCATTCCCCTTAAGTGTTGAGGTATCTCTTACATTTCATGGGTCTTCCATGTCTTCTCCTTCAATTGTCTCATTGAGCTTAGTGCTAAAATCAGGACTTTTAGCATTCCTTATTAGAGCTAAATTAGCCACTCTTTTTGCTTTTTCTAAATATGATTTGCATAAAGGCATAACATCAGATGGAGTGCATGTACAAGCTTCAACATCATTACCAATTCCTAAAATATGTTGCTTGATGCGAGTAGCCCCACCACTCGTGAACTTGTGTCCACAATATTTACACTGCAAGAAAGAGACTGAGTCATGCACTTTATGTATCTCTATCACATATGACTAAATCTTGCCGCGCACCATGCTATTGAAGTTGCACACAAAAACATAAAGGACAAACAAAATATTACTTTCATATGGAAAAATATAAACAAGACAGAAATCATTACTTGCATATGCAAGAGGAGCATGATAGAATAAATATTTCCTTGAAATCAATAAAAATATGTCCAAACACACTTTCAAGAATACAAGATTTTAGATACATCCATTCAATGATAAGTACAAAAAGATTTATCTTTCATCCATTCATTCATATTCTCTTTAAAAAATATAAAATATTCATTCAAAAGAAAGTTTAAGAATGAGTAAATGCAAATTGTATTTCATTCATTCACATTCTCCTCATTGAAACTAAAGTATTCATTCGAATGAATGTTTAAGAATGAGTGAATGTAAATTGCAAATCATTCATTCACATTCTATTAAAAGAATATTCAATATTCATTCAAAATAAAGCGTAAGAATGAGTGAATGTAAATGCAAATCATTCATTCACATTCTCTAAAAGAATATAAAGTATCCTTTGAGAAGGCTTTTTGTTTCTATGTGTTTTATGATTTATCACTCTTTTATGCTCCTTCTTCTCAAGAAATCTATAGTACTATTTAAATTACATACAAATAATAATTTTGGTCCTCATTATTTACCCTTTAGAAATTTTATGTTAGTTGTTCAATCTTGCAAAACTGCTTGTTCTTGTTAGATCTAGTAAGTGCTCAACTACAATGGACTTTTTAGGTATCAGTGTAGTGAACAGTGCAAATGGTGCTCAATAAAATGAACTACCCAACCATTTTTTCAAACACAAAATTGGGGAATATTTGGAAGATCTAGTTGTACAATCTTGCAAGGCTACTTATTCTCTGAATAGATCTAGTAACTACTCAAGTACAAGGGAGATTTTAGGCATCAGTATAGTGAATAGTGCACATGGTGCCCAGAAAATTGAACTACCCAACCATTTTTTCAAAAAATAAAAGGGAAGATCTCACTCACCCAAACTCATGGGCACAAATCTCCCATACTTGAAGATGTTGAATTAACCTTGTATTTCTTCTATAGATATGTTTGTTAGCCTTAAACCTTTATTTGATGGAGATATTTCTCTACGTTTGCTTTCTTTTCCATGTTGATTGATTTATGTATGCTCAATTGTCCTCACATTCATTTTATGGTAATCCTCTCTCATTAGATCCTCAAATTATAAGAGAAAAAGATGGTGTGAGAGGAGTAATCATGAGAGGTGTGGTTGTGTAGTCATATGTCAAAGTCCAGTACATAGTCAACAACCCTCTAAAATGGGTTGACACTAACAAGTGCATACTCTCAAGGGGTCCACGAGAGAAAATGTCACTATCACATGTCTTCAATATAAGGACATTTTGAAATCATGTTTTCAACACAAAAATATATATATTGATGGGCATGATAAGAAGATATTTTGAAAAACTTTTATACATTTTCATAAAAAAGGGGTGTCTTTTAATCATTCAATGTTCACCAATAAGGGATTTAAAATCTAGTCCTTAAATTCATGTGATGTATAGGATTTACATATAGTGACCCTCGGGAATACTGTGGAATTCTAAGGAAAAGGAAATCTTAAACCACATATGCTCCTTACTCATGATAAAATTTAAGGACATCATGGCAAACTTCCATGAGTAAGATGACATAGAAAAAGAGTTTGCCATAAAGCAACATTTCCCATTCCCATATCACAATCCTTCAATCATAGTTGGATGCTCATTAAAATGATAGACACTTAAGCATCATTAGAGAGGGGGCATTTGGGAGGTGACCAAAAATGGTGCCCAAAAGTCATCCACTTGTATCTCCATTGATTGGAGGGTTGATAAGAAATATTTATAAAAGAACCCATAACTCAACAAGTAATAGAAGATGATAGTATTACTAAAAGCCTTTAGAAGGACAAAGATCTTAATCGATGGGCAAGCATCAGATGACAAGGGAACCAAAAATGACTCCTATTTCAAGTACTAGGTGAGTGAATGTGATACTTACTCTCCCTCCTCAAGGCATGTATTAACATAAATGCAATATAGTAAAGTCAAAATATTTGTAAAAGGAGTTCAAATGAGTCCTTGAAAAAGTTGTTATGTGCTAAAGATACAACTTAGACATCCACATTTTTAATCTCTATTTAATAGAAATTAACAAAACATCCATTATCCAAATGTACCCAAAGAAAACATTTTACAGACATGCACATTAATATATGCATCAGTATGCTTTTAAAGCCATATGGACAATCTTTGCACCATTTTCTAATGTAGATGTTAATGATAGTATCGAAACTTATTTTGACATTACGTTTATGATGCTTATACTGATGGTTATACTAATAAAAAGTCCCACTTTAGAAATAAATTTGAAGTACCCAAGTATCAAAATATGTGTTAAAGTTCTTGCCTTTTCCTCCTAGTGATGGTGGAATTACTTTTTCAACAAAATATGGAAAGCATGATTTTCTCTGATTTACATTCACCTAGAACTCACTATGGAAATTCCATGGAGTTGTGACTAGTTTCTAATACTATGTTGTCAAAAACTTTGGGTACAAATTGTTAAGGGGGTCTAAACTTAATCCTAAACATAATCCTAAATACTCTTAAGGTTAAGTATAAATGAATACCCAGCCTTTACTAACAAATTAGCAAATGCATAATGCAATAGATGTAATAAGAATAAAGTTAATGTTTAAGGATAAACCTATACCCAACCTTTATAGAAAAATTTGCAAATGCATAATGCAAGTAGATGTGGTAAGAATAAAGTTCCTTGCATTATTAAGACAATCAACAATATAATAATATACAAACATTGCTAGTTTTATTAAGGAGCAGCTATTGGTTTACTACATGCCAATAAAAAAGCATGTATTAGATGCATAAAATGGTAAAATAAGAGAAAGATAAAGGCTAACTATATATATTTTTGGATGTTCATGAGTCTATTTGAATTTGCTATTATGGTGAGAAACCGACTCACAAACATATAGGGCTATTCATTAATGAGATATAAGCTTATTCCAAATAGTACCAAATTCTTTTGTTATGCTTATTGCTAAAAAAGTGGGTGAAAAGCTATAACATGTAAACTAAAACATGGTCTAAAGGGTATAAAGATGTCATGGTTTTTAACCATGTGCACAAATGAAGTAAAGTTTAGCATTAGCAATGCAATCACACTTTATACTAAATGACTCATTGCGTAGAGAAGTGTCACTCTATTTGAGCATTACTAATTTTTATATGTTATTTAGAAAGCATAAGTTCCTATCTCAATAGATAGTGGCAACACAAATGTTCAAGTAGTATTTTGATATGCTATTGCTCTTCCAAATAGGTCACATTAGCACATGTGGTCAATAGAACAAGTTTAAAAATTCAATCTCAAAAACAAGTTCAAAAGAAAATAAATTTTAACAATTATTTTGGATTACTTATTGAAAAAGGCCATCAGTTGGTTTGACAAGGAGGGTAAAAAAGCACTCATAAGTTTAGCCCTTTTTATCATACGCTTTATAGTATTTTAATAAATTGTTCTCCTCATGATGGATGTACTCTAAAGTGAGATTAAGATATCCCGATATAGAAAGCCTTCAATGAAAGCACTAAAATAAAATTATAGGTAACCTATTCTTTAGAGATGTTAATACTTTGAACCATTTGCAAGGCCATGTGTAGATGGTATAAAATATATTTTACCATCACCATAGTATTAAAAATATGCTAAAACAGGTGTTAAGTACCGCTCCCTAGATGCTTGAAAAGTAACTCTTATGAGCTCACTACAAAAGTAAATTCCAATTACTAATTAGAATCCTCTTTTTCAAAGAAAGATAGTGGCCCTACTAAATATTTTTAACTATTAATTTTACATCTAGAAGTACCTTTGAAATTAAAAGATGAATACAATCTGATTTTAGTGAAACTAGATGAAAAGATATACACCTTCATAATGTATGTCTATAGAGTTTTTGCTTTTAAGGGACTCAGGATGGTCATGCGCACACTTTTAAATGATGTTTAAGCAAGAAAGAACGCGCACGTTGAGGTATAATTCACAACGCTTTACCATGGCTACGCAAGCTTAAAGTGAAGACGTTAGAAACAATTGGTCCGGAGATATTCCATCTCGTTGGATCGTGAAAGAAAAGAATCCAGATTCGGCACGGAAGAACGGAAAGACACAGTTGCATAATTCGATAGACATCAAAATACAAGTGTAATCTGATAAAGCGTACGGCCACGGTATTAATGTTTAGCCTCTCGCATGCAAGAGACATGAGCGCTCAGGATCTTATTTTCTAGAATTCGGTTGGTTATATGTTGTGGGTGAGTAATTCATTTAGCTTTAACGCTCCAATGGGAATTCATCACTTGTCAATTTAGTTGGGAGAGAGGATATCTGGCAGCGTCTAGATATTGGCTCTGGTCTCAGTCGTGCTCTCTCAGGTCGTTTCTCATGCTACAATACTATGTTCTCATCTCCCTCGTCGTCTTTGCTCTTGTCTTCTCTAGTGCTAGAATATTTTGCTTCTCTCTCTCTCTCTCTCTCTCTCTCTCTCTCTCACCCCTTCTGCTTCGTCCTTCTCGCTTTGGGTGATGTCATGATCGTCAGCCTTCCTTTTTCTCAACATTTCCCCCGTTAATGTCTTTTATTGGTTGGAACTTGCCTTTCAACTGATGTAGTTCTGTCTGTGCATGCTTTGTCTTCGTGACGCATCTCGTCTGAGATGCAATGTAACAAGAGTGAAGATGTAACCCTTCTACCGGTCCAGGGTTCGCCTCAAAGAATTGTTTGGTGTAGACATGGATGTTAACCTTAATGGATGCAGCGTCATACTTGAATGGCGAACGAGGATGTCCTTATCTTTTGGAGCCAACTCTTTAGATATAAATTTTATATATGTTTGAAAAGAAGCCATGCAATTGGAGAGATTAGCTATCGCCCAAATATAGTGCCTATTGCGTAAGGAAAAAGGCATTCAGGGCTCCAGGATAAACCGTGTTCCATTGTTTAGGATAGGAGATGCACGCCCGAATAAAAATATGGTGTGCTGACTTTCACACTGAGTGCGGCCTCAACGAGACGGCTGATGTCCTCTCCGACTCCCTCTCCCCTGCTGCTTTCGAATTGAGTGTGGCACGCCGTGCCAACTGCCAACTAAAGCCTTCAAAGTTGAAACAACCAGCTGCTTTCGAATTGAGCGTGGCACGCCGTGCCAACTGCCAGCTAAGCCTTCAAAGTTGAAACAAGCAGCAGCGAGCTCCAGAGTGCAGGCTGGACAGCGAATTATTCCAGGCTTTCCAGCAAGGAAGAACCCGGGGTGAAAAGGAGGGCTATCCGGAAGGGATTTTTGCAGTACCAACGTACTGGTAACTGAACGGTTGTGAATGAAAAAGGAAGTGCCCGTCCAATTGTGAAGGCGATCAAGCAACAACGTCAAAGTCGTCGTGATCAACGAAAGCAGCAAAGTGCCAGGAAGTCCGAGCTTTAAAGACTGAGAGAGCCGACTCAGTCGAGCTGGACGACATTACACTTTTGTCAAAGATGCTCAACTGTTCTCTGCACGAAGTGTACCACGGATCAGCTCCCAGCCTCCCGCCATGAATATCCCTACAAGCTTGTGTTATGTGAACATCTTCGTCACCTTGTCGTCACCAATCACTATTGCCACGGCCATGAGATGGCGTACACGATAGGGTAGGCCTTTTGGATTGGATTACACAACAAGGGCCACACACGTGCCTACAGCACTGCCCCCAAGTGGCTGAATAGAACTCTAGTTGATCCGCTTTTAAAGGGTCTTTTAAAAAAAACTTTGTAGTAGCTAGAGCTTTGCCCCTATCAGGGAAGTGCTAACAAATTTCATATAGAACTTGAATTTCCAACAACTATCATTAATGAAGAATTGGGGCCTTAAAGGGCCTCCCGAGAATGGATTAAGAAATGGATTAAGCTAAAACCATGTAAACCTACTATCATAACCCATGGGTTGAGGGTCCCCTACAATTGGCATGGGTACTCGCCGGTACCTTTACTTTGAAATTGATGAACCTTGGTCTTTGGATGGAGGTGGATGGTGGATAGATCAAAGGCCTAGGATGCTCAAAATGGGGGGAGGCACCTTTGGTGGGCTCCAAACTAGCAAAAGTTAACAAAAGGAAGGTGTAATAAAGAGAGAGAAGTTGTCACTATTGGAGTCTTGGACAAATCAGAGGTACAGATGAAGGGGTCAAATGAAGGGCTGAGATCTAGGCACTTTTTGGAGGATAGAGATGGAGGCAATTGATGGAGCATGAGATGAAGGGCTGAGATTCAAGCACATGTTAGTCAGCATGGATTCAAGCACCTTTTGCATCCATCTCCTCCATTGGATCTTCTTGAAATGAAGGGCCCAAATTCTAGCACCTTCTTCTTGCATATCCACCCTTGGATCTATTTCTTGATGGATGGTTGAAAATCCCCCCCCTTCTCTTTTGATCTCATCCATTAGATCATTGCCTTTTAAAGGGTTTAGATTTAATCCCTCCATCCTTTGATGGTATCCCTTTGAATTACATCCTGATCTAGTCACTCAGAGTGTTCTCTCCCAAATTTGAATGTATCTTGTGGATTGTAAATGAGGTCAATGGTTGGGAGTGAAGACAATGGGGCCCCAGTGTGATTTGTCCCTTAAGCTTGCCAACCTCAAATGTGAAGGGTAGCCTAGAATTTCATTTTGAAGGATAGTTTTGAACTCATCCTTTTAGTTATGTTATTTTTTATCATTTTTAAAGATCACTACAAGAAATATTTTCCAAGGTGGCTTTTTTTTTTGTATTCATTTCCTCCTAGCAAAAGGAAAAAATTGGATAGAAGAGGAGATAATTGAGTGGGATTAAAGGTCCCAGTTCACCTTGTGGGAGAACTAAGTTGCTACCAAATGACAATAGCAGTAAAAAGCAGCACTAAGCAATAGTCCAAAAGTGGCCAGTGAAGAATGTAAGCAAAATGCATATGTGATAAATGCTCATAGTTTAAAAGCTAGTGAAGAGCGCCAGCCAGTTTAAAAGCTAGTGGCGGAAGTAGAAGCTCACTAAGAACAAGTATGAAGCGAAGGGAGAATGATGCCTCTGAGTTTTTAGGCACAAAGAGACTAAGCAAAAGAAACTAAGCTCCATCCCGCAATGTGAGATCTAGTAAGGGGAGTTCTATAGTTTAAATCACTTCTCTGGAGTTCCAAGAAAGAGTATGAACCTGAGGGGGTGTGCTTGCGCATTCAGGTCTTTTCTTCCCTTAATGATCCCTCCACCAGTGTCGTGAGACCTCCCATGGTAGGTTTCATCCACGCAAGTGACCTCAATCCTCATAAGTCACGAAGGAAGGGATGAGAACCTCTAGTTCTCCAGCCATGTGTCCATCTTGAAAACTCCATCTTGGTAAAAGGGAGAGGGAGCAAGGAGGAATATGTGCTTCCCCATGTATTTACTCCTTTTCCAAAAAGCAGCCAAGGTAAGTGCTCAACAAGTTGCATTTTTACAACTTCCATTAGTCACATTTCGTTGGATTTCACTATCTACTAGTCCATGGGCATTCAACTCAAAGAAAGTGGGGGCAGTTGGGGTCCTTCACGTTTAGGTGCAATGCACTCTATACTTCTACATTACCATTAAATTTCCCTGCCAATGAGAATGCAATCTGTACACTAGTCATCACTACTCCTGAGGACAATATGTCCTTGATAATATTCAAGCTGTATGCACACCCCTTGATCGCAAGGGTCCCCAAGGGGATGTGTGTGTGTGTGTGTGTGTGTGTGTGTGTGTGTGTGTGTACCAATTGATTCATGAGCAATGAGAAAAAGAGATTTGATTTGTGATTCCTAAAGTGGTTGACTACTCCAAGATCTAGTGTACTAGAGAGTGTGTCAACCACAACAACAAGGCAATGTGAATACAAAGGTAATTATGTGAGGTATTGAGAATTTCAATGTATTTTTTGCCTAGTTTTTGTAATTGAATCCTACTATCACATTCTTGTGATGTACCACTTATATGTGGAGAGATTGTATTGATACGTGTCTATGCTTTTAGACTTTTCGCTGAAAAGCTATAGCCTGTAAGTATGGAGACAAGAAATAGACACACAGGTATTGGAAGTAGAGAATCAGCTTCAAGTAGGAGGAAAGGTGTTACAACGCAATCTAATAGCATAGAAGTGTCACTTATTAATGTTGTACACAATGTGGTTGACGAGACTATGGTTGGGGATGATAATGCTAATGCAAGTCAAAAGCTCCACAACCACAAGAGGATGAAACACCCTCCCCCCATAATGTCCATGAGAGTTCTAGTCAAGTTACAACTAGAAACTTTATTGAGGCTTCTTGACTGACACAAAGGAGAGAAAAAGTTATTGGGAGTGGGAGACATAAATCTGTCGGCATAGAATGGACTTTGCAATCATGTAACTTTGTTGAATGGAGATGCAACTATTGTAATGAAGGGGGATTTTGCGGTGACCCTCATATTAGGGGTCAGCTACTTGGCTATTAAAACAAACCTATTGCAATTTACCATGGTGGTGGGGTAATGGTAGCTACTCGACAATTAAGAAATAAACTACATTCAAGTGAAGAATGGTGAAAAATAGCATTTTTCCAAGTTATAAGTGATACTTCCTAGGCTGCATCTGCCATCATTCCAATGAATCCTCACATTTCAACCATACAACTGCCCACGAGTAGTAATGCTACTCAGGCACATCTCAGTACCATTGGTGTAAACATACGCAAGAAACATCAGCATCTATAGCGCATAGGACCAAAGTTGCCAGCAAAGGTGGAAATTAGACCATGAGGCAACCATCAAGTGTAAAGAGTATTCAAAACTAGAACTTGGAGGTGGCTCAATACATTCTTAGTCAATTAATTTTACATTCTAGTTATCCATGCAGTATCGTGGTTAATAATTTTGATGACATATCACATCACGCATGGTATTTTTTGGCTCTTACATAACATAGGATGCATAATTATTTCAAATGTATGGACGAATACAAAAGGATGCCCATTGTTGAACGTGATGATTGTATCCCCAAGAGGAAAGCATTTCATAGGTCCCTGGATTCAAAAATGAAGGAAGTCTATGGTTTACATAGTAGGTATTTTGGCAAAAGCCATAAGGGAGATAGGCCCAAACAAAGTTGTGCAAGTTGTCATGGACAATGCAAAGAGTTGTAAGAGGACTAGTAGACTGCTATACAAAGAGAGATTCCCCAATTGTATGCATCAGTGTGTTGTACTCACACCTTGAACTTGGTGTTCAAATATTGGTACAATCATGTGGCATGGTTCAATATACTATATGGTCATCAAAATATTGCAATTTGTTTGATTGCATCAATGGCTCAACAATATACATTTCACAGGATGGGTTTACACTGATGCAATTGCTACCATGAATAAAACTTCACACATTTTTATTCATTGCAATCATTGATTAAAAACAAAAGTTTTTCTACCTTCCATTGTGACATTTTCCAAAGAGGTGTTTTGACCAAGGGAATATAGTAGTTAGAGATGAATGCAAATATATGAAAGATAAGATATACTCCTCACAATTATGAAAGCCTTTTGAGGATAACATTGCCTCTCATGGTTACATTGAGAGCTGTGTGGACTCAAAGGCCCCAACTATTGGAAAACCTTGGATACACTTTTGGAGCATAGAGCAAGTACTCTCATTAATAGAAATCCACCCACTGTGCTAGAAAGAAAAATGTAAGAAGATCCTTCATTTTGTAGCTAAATGGAGGGAGATATGTAGTTTCTTTAGAAAGAAATGGTAGAAATTTCATCATTTGTTGCAAAGTGTTGGGGGGTACCTCCTTGATCTAGAGTGGTCAATTTAGGTTCTTGATTATCATAAGGTGATCTAAGCATATAATCCATAGGACACTAGATCTAACAGGTATTGTAATGAGCTCACTAGTAGGTATCAATGCAAGGAGGGTTTATTTGCATCACCTAATACGCAAGCACTAGCCAAAAGTATTACTGCATGAAATGGGGGATGAAGAATGGTGCTAGTTGTGACTTTTATGTCCACTCACCATGAGGGTTTTTGCACAACCATGCTCCATTCAAGAGCTAAAAGGAATTGGAGTCACTACAAATACATCCATAGCACTTGTATGAATAGACACCTAGAAGATCGAGATGAGAAGCTTGTTATATTTATTGTAATCATAAATGTTAGCTATCTTAGGAGATGTTGGATATGAGGAACAAGCTCCAAAATGGTATACGATGTTGTTCCTAATTCTACCCCTTGCGAAGAGGCTCCTCCCATCAGTGAAACTACTATTACTTAGGAGGAGGTCGAGGAGAAAGGTGATTCTAGCAATGAGGACGATGAGGAAGAGGAGGGTGAGGATGAACTTGTTGGTCTTCCAAACCACAATGATGACGACGATGATGATGACTTTGATCCTTGTAGCCTTGATAATTAAATTGTGACAATGGAGTAAATGTTTGAACTCTCGTAGGTGCTTGTAGAGAAGGTATGTGACATCTCCTGAACTCTTTTAAGTGTTAGGAAATGAGAGATTTGTAGAGAATGAATGTGTTGCCTCTCAGGTCATTGGTGTGGTTAATACAATGGCTCTAGCATTCCAAGATATGAACTTAGGGATGAGAAGGACGTCTTTCTCACCACTACATCTCCTGACAACAACTTGTTGTCATGAGAGCTTTATCACCACTATGTTTCCTAGCATCAAGTTGTTGTCGAAACACACACACACTTTTTTTTTAATTAGTGAAAACACACACACACACAAGGATTCAATTCCTTTAGTATTCTCATTAACCCTATCAAACACACACACACACACAACTTTCATAGGCCATAATGCCCCTTGCATACAAGCAAAATCAAGGAAGAACCAATAGTGAATAGAAATAGTTAAAACGCACATATGCATGCGCAAACGTGTGATGTTGTGATTTGAATCGCTTGAAAAATCTTAAATGGGTTTGTTTGCTGCTTTATGCTAGGTAAGTTGCTTCAATGGGCTTGCTTGTTGCTTCATGTTTGGTGGATTGCTTGAATGGGTTTTCTTGTTGCACAACTATATGTAAGTTGAAAACAGTATTTTAACAAGTATGCATACATTGTGCAAACATTTCAATATTTAAGAACTTGGAATCATGCAATGTGGAAATTTCAATATCAATAACTCACTAGTCAATATGAAGAACCCAAAAATTATGTGGATGCAATATATTCAAAGATGGCAAATGCCAAATACAAGGATTTGCAGTTTACAAGGACTTGAAGCTATTGTGGGGGCATCAAGTTGCCAATCGTGAAAAGCATAAGAAGAAAGATTTTGGAGAGTCAAGATCCTAAGAGAATTTGCCCACAATTGTATTCTTGAGACTTGCACATACAAAGAATTGCAAAAAGAACTTGGTAGGATGGTCCGTTGAACTCTACAACTTATAAAAAGGCAACAAGAAAACAATGTAGAATACATCAAAACTCTCCAAACGAAGCTTCTTGATCTACATGATAAAGAAAGATAGGAGGGAGGTGTACACCCCTCCTCCACGACTCTCCCACAAGCTCAAAAAAGAGCTGAAAAATGAGCCATGATTCCACCCACAATCTTGACCATTTTGAATTTGATTTCAATTATGCCTTCAACAACATCTTTCATAAAATGAAAGCATTTGTTTCAAGGTTTCTTATACTCCAAGCTAGTAGTTTTGCATCAGCTTCACAATTATGGCAAAGTCATACAATTATGGCAAAGTCATACGATGGCATCTTTTGGCATCAAAGTAGAAAATTGCTAGCCTACTTGGAAAAGGTTGTATTCTTCCTTAGCCTAGGCTTCACAGGGATTCCAATTTGGGTCACTATATTACCTAAATGAAGCACCCTTTGCTCAATGCAGCCTCAAGCAGCAAAAGAAATTTGAAACAAAGGAGTGAGAGTCTAAGGGAACCTCTGGGATTCTAAGGCATCAAGTGTGAACATGAACTAATTGATATAGAATTGTTGAGCAATGCTAAGTAAAGTCCTTAAAATGCCACAAATAATTGGCCATCAACATGGCCCTGAATTCTACGAAGTGGAGGCTGGGATCAAGGTGCCTTCAAGGACTTGGATCTGAAAAACTGAAGGTGGCCACCTTGTTCAAGGGTTTGAGAAGCAATCTCGATTATATGAGAGATTCTATCAATGTTTAAAACACGTGCAATATCTTGACAACATGGAACAATAGATTCATGAGGAGATTTACAATGCTACCCCAAGATTAAAATGTTCATTTTGGCAACAGTAGTAGCTGATGCATCAGTGGCTGCCTCTAAAAGATAAACCGAGCAAGTTTGTGTCCCTCGATCCCAGTGCACCTTTTTGCCATGCAGCTAAAGAGACTAGCATGCATGTTTTTTTATCATGCCTTGTTCACTATGGTCATGGAGTATTGTTGGATTCAAAGTCCAAAGCAAGTCTTATGAAAGAATTCAATAGGAGCCTCATCTAGACACATGCTCTTTTTAGGGGATGTCCACCATTCGATGAGTGCCATTGAAAAATATGCCTGTATATATGGTTAACTGGGAATCGGAATGCCTTGGGAAATATAACTCAAGTTTTATACGAACATTAAAAGTCTTTAGATGAGGGATGCAGCCCTAACCACTCTAGGAGGGCCTTTGTTGATCAATAATATAGGCTTGAGGTCATAGACCCTCTTTTTTATTATTGTAACAATGGTACAATGAAGGGAGAAATCCCACCCTTTTTCAATTAAAATTATTATAGGAGCCGATGTCATCACTTTTTTCCTTCATTTAAAGCACCCACATGCAGGTTGTTATTGGGTTGGGGAAGCTTCCAATCGCCCCCTTCCCACAAGGAATTATAAGGTAAGATATATCCAAGTCAATCATAACACAAGATAATGAAAACACCTATTCACAAGTTTTGTAAATCATAACTTTTCAAATATAGACTAATACAAGACTGAAATATGTTGAGAGCATGCCAAGGAAACCCATAAGGAAGTCACAAAGTAACACATGAACTTAACCACGGACTTGGTCACAGTAAGAAGATCCATTTACAATGGCATCCAAGCTAATCACCCTGCTTAGAGATGAGAAATCTCTCATGACCAAAACCTAAAATTTTTGCCAAAAACTCTACAAAGACCCATGCTCTTTCTTGCACCATGATCTATGTGGAGTTCCAAGCTTGTTACAAGTCCTTATTTCTTATTCCTGTGAGGTGTACGAAGCAGAAAACCTGCATTAGGCTTAGATATTGCAATCACATTGTAAAACAAGGACTAATCGACATTCTATGTCTCAAATTCAATAAAAAATTGGCAATATCTCATACAATAGGGCATTTGTTATGGCATCTCTAACCTTTCAAGGATAAACAAATTTCTAATTCCATTCACCTCATAAAACCCTCTTGCAACTTCACATGTGTACAAAATCTTGACCAAGCAATAAAGGACTGCTCCGATTGCCTCAAAGTCCGAGGCACAGAACAGGCAAGAAAACACCACCTTAGTCCAAGGTACAGAACAGGCAAGAAAACACTACCTTACCATCTGCTGGACATGATTTACCCAGAAAACGTTAAAATGTTCACTTCTTCTAGAGAAAGCCCCATTGCCAGGAAATTTTGATGTCTGGAGAGTTAAAGAAATTTTCTTAGGAGCACTAAAAATTACAAAAACTGAAGCATAATTCCAGCAAGTGTTCATATTTAGATCTCAAATTGCACATCTATTCAGATTGCTTTTATAGCTACAACCTGAGAACAACACAACCTAATATGGTACCTTTTGAGACTGCCATGCTCACCCCTTTGCGCCAGAAGGGCCGCTCCCCGTCAACCCTGCAGATCCATACCTCATTCAAGCGTTCAAGGTTGAGATCACCTGGTCGAGGTAATGTAACTCCCCCTACTACATATAATTCGCCACCCAAACCGGCCACTCCAAAGCCAACTCTCCGGTACCACGAGGGCCAGGAACAGATAGTTCTTCTCAAAGCTGCCTCCTTGTGCTCTCTGCTTACAATACCATTGAATATGACATAGAGCTCGCCATTTACTACCCCCATTGGCCCTTGTGATGCAAAACAATCAACTACATTCCACCTATTCTCCAAGGCCTCAAAGACCTGTGTCAACGGAACCTCCTTATGTACCACGTACACTTTTCCTTCCAAAACCACACCAGAACAGGGCGAGTTCATTGTTTGACAGAGATCAGCTAAGGGTTCCCATTTGTCATATGTTGGGTTGTAAATTTCTGCAGTAGCTACAAATTTCCTCGTAGTAGTAAAACCACCTGCAACAAGTATGCATTTGTCTAGCACACAGCAAGCAAATTGTGCACGAGCCATAAGCATTGGAGCTCTTTGATACCACACCATTAGAACAGGATCGTAAACCCAAACTTCATTCGTTGCAACTATGCCTCCCCGGTCTCCAGTTATGGGATCCACATCATCGCTACCTCCACCTATTACATATAATTTTCCTCCCAGCGCTGCAGTTCCAAAGTTGGACAAATGCTTTACAGAAGAAGGTAGCTTAGGCAACGTGAACCAGCGCTCACAAGAAGGGTTAAAGGCCTGCCACACCTTATCAGGCTCATACGCAGAGACATACAGCCATTCTTCACTGCTTCCTGTCTCTTCCCTCAACTTATAAAGCTCTGTACCCAGCAGAATGGATCGCCAAGCACGGTTGACAGCCCGCATGTGGGGGTGGCTACTAAGTGGCACCCGTGCCAGGCACTGTAGAGCCACTGCATCTGGTAACCCTTCAATTAGAGCAGCCATCCAGTATATAATGTACCCCAGGGCTTAATTGAAAATGAGTTTGTGGGATTATCGCATGAGAGATTTATGTGAGGAATCCACAAACCTAGACCTTTCAAATACTATCAAAGATGAGCAATGTCCACGAACAGCTCACAATCTATACAACAGGCTCTGCTAAATGTGCTCCAATGACATCCCTGCACATCCCTTGAATATAGGCAGCCAATGTTACCGAGAATAAATCCAAGTAGAATGTGCCAATTCTCTATAAAAAATCTCATAACATAAACGTATTATTTTAATGCAATACCTTAATACAAAAGAACACTAATGAGTGATTTAATTCAAATGGAGTGTACAAAATTCGAAAGAGAAACAGAAGTTATGCAGGGAAACTTGGGGTAAATCTAGAGATGACTTTCAAAAGTTCTATGATTCTAGATATCTAGGTTGAAATGATGCAGCCTAGGACACATTACATGCAATGAATAGTGCCCTACCTCTTCTTTATTTGCATTGTAGCTGGCATTTATTAGCAGCATCATAAGGATGCATGTAACAAAGATGACGTGGAGACTCTTTGGAATTAACAAAATTGGCGCTGCCATGCTTTCAACCAAAAAGTCGATCCTTGTATTCAGGAATTTCAAAATAAAGCAGTGGCAAATGCCCCTCAGAAGCCACTAGAATAGGTGGCTAAGCTCAGAAACATGCCGACAACATGCACAAGGGCAGGAAAAATCCCCCTGGTAAATCAGACAAATGTCTGTATACATCACCAAACAGCATTTGATCAGGCAAACATAGAGACTGAATAGATTCAGTCAATGCTCCTAAAATCACTGAAATCCATTAATTAAATAACACGTTAGTGTTGGAAGCTAGTCCTCATGGGGAGGCATCCTTTGCCCTAATGTTTTGTAGCAGCACGTGATTGGCTGGGTGGCACAGATCAAGCCGTGTGATTGGGCCATGCAATCTACTTGTGTGTGATTGGTTGCCTCTGCACGCATCAGTACGTGGCAGTTTTGTGATTGACGGTGGACGTGGTTGTGGCTCTTGAAGACTCTCGTGGTTCCTGGCTACTACGATTACAGGTCCTCAATTGGCTCTTTAGCGCCCTTCAACCCACCTGCAGATGATAAGCTTTGCGTGTGTGAGTGACATAGAGTTGTCTTTTCTGATGAGAGTCGTGTAGTCTTCTTAGAGGAGTGTGAGGTATTGCCAAAGCGTTTTGTGACCTCCAACAAGGTCAGTCGACCTGAGGAGACTGTGCATGGCAGTTCTCTTTGTTGTCCTTTGTTTTGGAATGGTTAATAGATTATCAAAGTTGTGTATACCTAGATGAATCCAGGAACATTCCCAAACTCATCCTCTAAAAACACAACATAGTGCAGTTTCAATCTCACAAGAGTCACTCATAAGATTGAAAACCATAAACTCCATCACGCATAGCAGGGACACGCATATCAGAGTTGTGTACTCGTGTGTGAGCTCAAGAAGCTGTTGTCTCGAACTCTCTTTCTCTCAGTTGAGTGTGGTTCTTTGATTTCTGTCATCTCGTGTAGTTAGCTTGCATCTCGTGTAGTTGTCCTCCTCTATGGCTCTTTCAGCACGAGGTGACCAAAGATGCTGGTATGCACACACAAAGAGATGGTTCGAGCGATTGGGGCTTCACAAAGTCATCCGTGAGGATCTCTTTCAGCTAAACACATTCCGGACCTGGCTGGGACCGAGCAAGCTTCCAGTGAAGCTCAGCTTCTACAAGGATCACTGCCTACATATCACAGAGGGGGATTCATTAACCCACCAGGATACACGCACATCCACTTACCCCACTCAATGAGGATCTCTATTGGGCAGTTTCGGGTCTCTTCATGTCACCAAGCTGTACATACTCCAAAATCAAAGCATAAGTTGACCATTTATTGATCATAATTAATGAGTTTTTCATTTATTTGATTATGTTCAAAGAGCTACTTTCATTTGGTCAAATTTCTGACCCCGATCAAAGATACTTAACCTCGGTTAGGTAAGCCTACCTTGGTTAGGAAGATCTGGCTTCGGCCAAGATAGTTAACCATAGTTAACCAAGCAATTAAAGTGTTGGCTTCGGTCAAAGAGTGTTGACTGCGGTCAACGAGACTTGGCTCACGCGAAGAGGGTTAACTTCGTTAATCAAAGTGCACCAACTTTGGTTGGAGAGACCTGGCCATATTTAGGGCGCTTTAACTCATGGTCGCGCCCCTTAATTACAACCAAGAGGGTTAGCCTTGGCCGACCAAAGAAAGTATTCTATGTTATGTGTTATGTTTGCTTGGTGGGGATGCCCACATGACTAGGATTAGTCCAAAGTTTATTATTCGCAAGCAAAAGCGCTAACCATTAATGGGTACCATGGTTGTACGCTTTAGTTGTTAATTGCAGGTATCAAGTGGGACTGAAAACCGAAGTGCTATGAAGCCTAACAAGCATCTAGGAGGATGTTCGTGTGACCAAGTGTTTCAAGGACTCCAAAAGTTGCCCTTTAGTGGCATGTAACTAGTTTTTAGTTAGGAAAGTTGACAAGTGGCATGTTGCCAGAGCCTGAGAGCTCATGTAATTATTTTTCACGTTTTGGATTTTTGTAGCACAGCTTCCACGCTGAACTCTCTGTACTCAAATCTTTCAAGTAATAAAATACCTTGGGGGGGGGGTCCATCCTGACATGTTGTCCTCAGCCCTAGTGTGTTGGAGAGAGAGAGAGAGAGAGAGAGAGAGAGGGTGTGCAAGAGAGAGTATCTTGCAGTCAATTGACGTCTTCAGGAAGTAGAAGATTTGCATAGGTTTAAAATGGTATTCCCCTCGGCTTCTATTCATTTGACCTCAACTGAAAACCTTCCTTGTAAACATCCAAAAGCTGTGGATGATCAGACAACATGTCCTCATCCATCCACTTGGCATCCAATGCCGAATAATTCTTGAATTTTACAAGATACCTATAAAATTCCTTGCCCTGAGGGCCCTTGCGTAAGTATGGTACACAATCTGCTCTGGCTAAAGCACCTCCTCAAGCTCATCCACTTCTGGTGGATCCTCTGTTACTGGCTCTGTAGGCTCTGGCCCTAGAATTTCTTAAGAAGACTCACATGAAAAGCAGTGTGAATCCTCCGATGCTCTGGTAATGCTAACTTGTATGCAACCTCATTTATTTCTTTTGTAACCCTAAAAGAGCCATAATATCTGAGAGATAACTTTGCATACATTTTCTGCTTGCCTTTAAACTTGCGGAGCCTAGCCTTCTCGAACTTTAAAAGTACCCAATCCCCTTCCTTGAGATCTAGCTGTCGCCTATGCTTATCTACAACTCTTTTATGCTTTTCTTGAGACCTTTCAATTGCTGTCCGGACTTGGCTGAAAGCTGTTTGGAGGTCTCTCACAAACTGATCAGCTGCAAATATTTCATCTTTGGTCCTCAGGATGGGTGGCAGAATCACCTTCCCATAGATGACCTCAAAGGGGGCTTTCCCTGTGGAGTTGTGAACTGTATTAAGCGAACTCCACCAATGGTAGGTACTTTTCCCAGTCTGGACTTGGTCACCCATGTAGCATTTCAACATATCCAATGCTGTAGAATTTGCTACCTCACTTTGATCATCTGTCTGGGGATGGAAAGCAGAAGAAAAATTCAGATTCGTCCCCATATTATCAAATGAAGCTCTCCAAAATAGACTAGTCATTCTAGGATCTTCATCACTGACAATGGACTTAGGCATACCATGGTGCTTAAAAATTTGTGCCATGAAAAGCTTAGGCGTATGATCTGCCTTTATGGTTTTGCGAACGGGAATGAAATGAGCTTGCTTGCTGAATCTATCAATGATAGTCCAAATCCCATCATTCCTTGACTTTGATCTTGGCAAATCAAAATTGAAGTCTATTGCAATACTTTCCCATGGTGCTTGAGGCACGGGAAGAGACATAAGTAGGCCAGGTGCCTTCCGTCTATCATATTTCACTTTCTGACAAGTAAGGCATTCTGAGACAAACTTATGTATATGTTTTCGCATCCCTGGCCGAAAGAAATACCTCTCTAGTGCTTGAGTTGTTGCTGTAATTCCTCTATGCCCAGCATAGGGAGGTGCATGGCATTCCTCCCAAATCTTTTTCCTCATCTCTTAGGTGATGCATAGGCAGTCATCTTTCATTAGATACCCATCTTTCAGAGAATAGTGACAAGTGGACTGCCCCTCTTGAACTTGCTGTAAAATCTCACCAAAATCTGCATCATTAGCATATTGCTCCCTCATGTTCCAGGTCCTGATAATAACCAATAGTCACATTATTGACCTGGGGTCTTCGGGACAAGGCATCTGCCACTCTGCTCCGAAAACCTGGAGTATGGACAATCTGAAAATGATACATTGACAGCATGTTTGCCCATTTCATATGCTTCTTAGAGAGCTTTGTCTGAGTTAGAAAGTATCTCAGACTTTGGTGATCTGTTAACTGTAAAGTCTACACCCAAAAGATACTGCTTCCATGTATGGATGGCATGGATTACAACCAGTAACTCTTTCTCATAGATTCCCAGATATCTCTCTGCATCTCGGAGTCTCCAGCTTTCATAGGCCACTACATGACCATTCTGATGCAATGCAGCCATAACACATTCCCCACAAGCATCACAATCCACATCAAATGACTGATACAAATCTAGAACTATCAAGATTGGCTCTGTGATCAGCCTCTCTTTGAGGGTGGTGAATGTTGCCTTTTGAGGAATTCCCCATCTGAAAGCTGCATTTTCCTTAGTAAGATCATGGAGTGGAGCGGCTATATCCGCAAAATGCCTGATAAATCTTTTGTAGTAAAAACACAAGACTAGGAAACTTCGGACTTCATGCACAGTTTTCAGCGCTGGCCATTCCTGAATGACTCCGATCTTTGCCAAATCCATGTGTATCGCATCTTTGGATATTTTATGCCCCAAGTAATGGATCTCTTCCAGGAAGAATTCACTTTTCTTGCTATTTGCATAGAGCTGGTGATTTTTCAGCTCTTGAAATACTGTAGCAAAATGTTCCTTGTGTTGTTCTTTGGACTTTAAAAAGACAATAATGTCATCCAAGAAGGTACCCGTGAACTGTCTATAGGCTCAAAAGATATTATCCATCATCCTATTGAAAGTAGCTGAGGCATTAGTCAATCCAAAAGGCATCACCAGATATTCATACAACCCAAAAGTAGTGTGGAACGCTATCTTATGTACATCCTGAGGCTATATCCTCACTTGGTGATGGCCACTCTTTAAGTCTATCCTGCTGAAAACTGAAGCTCCATTTAAAAAATCCAACACATCATCAATGCGTGGAATAGGAAATCTATTCTTGATGGTCATTTTGTTCAGTGCGCGGTAATCGACGCACATACGGAATGAGCCATCTCTCTCTAGTACCACCAGTACAGGGGAGCAAAAAGGAGAAAAACTGGGCTGAATCAGCCCCTTGGACAACAAGTCTTGCACCTGAGCCATAATCTCCTCTCACTGAGTTACACTAACTCTGTATGGGGACCTATTGGGTGGCTCGCTGCCAAGAATGAGTTCTATGCCATGATCTTCTGGTCTCTCAAGAGGTAACTCCCCTGGCAAAACGTCAGAAAAGCAATTTTTAAAATTTTCAAGAAATTGAAATTATTTCTGATCTGCCTCACTTATTTCAGCATGCATTTCAACATCTCTCTCTTCTACAAAAACCATGTAAGCTGAAACTACAGACTTTATTTCATTTCCAGCAGAACTTTTTGATACAATGGAAATAGTTACCCCTCTATTCCTAGCAACCACACAATGTACTTTGCCCCTATGTACAAACTCCAGCACTCTTTCAGGAAGAGTCAACTTCACTGCCTTGTGATGGAACCAAGGCATACCCAAAATTACATCTGATGTTTCACTGGAGAAATGAAGGTGTCTTCCTGATCCATATAACTCTGATGTACATGAAGACGGAGCTTTCCTATCAAGGAAGTGACTGGCACAGGGTTCCCACAGAACATCAGGTCGACATCCAGAGCCCTGCCCAACTCCTGCGTCTTTATTCCCAGCCTCAGGGCTAAATACCTTGATATAAAGTTATCTGTAGCCCCTGGATCAAATAAAATCAGCACTTGCTGGTCTCTGACTTTGCCCCATGATAGCAGCAATTCTCGTTCCTCTAGGTTTGAAACATGACCCAATATATCAAGAATTCCTCCCACCATTGTCTTGTGCGATCCCGTGGCTTTTCTGGGCACTGGGCAACCACATGCCCCTCTTTGCCGGATCTGAAGCATTTACCCTCTTTCCTGAAAATTTCAATCTGTTCAGGGGTAAACTGTGGTCTTCCTTTATAGGGCCTTTGTACCTGGTTTCCCCTCGGCTTCTGAGGCTGAAATCCCCTGTTCTGAGCCTTGGGAAACTCTCTTGTTTCAAAGTTGGGGGTCATTGACTTTTTATCCCCCAGTATCCCTGCCTATAGTGAAGGCACACTAGTAGGATCCTGCATGTACACAAGACTAGCCACATTGGCTGAATGCATAAGATCTGAAATTTCTTTGATATCCTTAGTGTTCACTTGGGCCTATATCTTTGGAGTGAGTTCTGCCTAGGAGTCCCAAAATTTCTGGTTGTAAGACTCAATTGTATCTTGTGCTTCCATATGTATACTCTCCCAACCAAGGAGGACTTGGTTGGACATGATCCCGAAAGTGTTTAGGAATAAACTCTTTATAGAGAGCTTTCTTGAAGTCCTTCCATTGTCATGACAAGAGAAATCACTAATCGGTGATTAGTAGACATTGAAAACATTATTATGTATTATACGCCAATGGTGTTGTAACATGTATTTGTATTTATGATGGACACCGACCAATTTGTTATGGCGGTGGATCATCTGAGTAGATAGGACTAGTTGAGCTGGAGCCACTGCTTCAAACGGCATCAAATTTGGACATGTGATACTTATTTTATTAATAAAAAGGCTAAGGGTAGGTGTAAATGGGAAGATGGAACTTGAGTGATCTCAAGGGACATTAATGACAAGGTATCACCCTTTCATTGTGAATCTCATGTAGCATTTTTCATTCACATTGCATTCATCCGCCATTTCTCTCCCACCTTGCATGTAGGTCAAAATAGAACCAAGTACTCTCACGAGGGTGCTCTTCTCCATTGGAGGGCCAACAACATTCAAATTCTGCATGCATTGCACACATTTGCATTCTTGAGAAAGTTGGTTCTTCACATTTGGCATCGGGACAGCAAGAGTGTGCAGGGCAAAGGACACGAGAAGGCCGCGCGGAAGAGAGCCACGGAGGGAAGGCTGCACGAAAGGCACGAGAAGAGTGGAGTGCCATGCGCAAAGGCTGTGCGCGAGTGAAGGGGCGTGCGAAAGGAAGGGTGCGGGATACCGAACAAGGCCTGAAGATCACTGAGTGCAACATCGGACTGAACAACGCACGCGTGAACTGGAGGTGATCTTGCACGCAACAGCGGACTGACCGACGCATGCGTGAACTGAAGATCGATGCAGCAGGCCAGAAGAGCCGACAACGGAAGGCTGCTAAGCAGCGGTGCGAGTTTTGAGGGAAGGCAATATTGTCTCAGTTTTGAAGGAAGGCAATATTAAGAGGGCTGCAAACATTGGATTTCGGAATTCTGAGGTAAGGAATTTCTCTGAATTTTTTGGTCTTTGGACGGGGAACAGGATGTCCTAACGGGGTGACTCCCCCCCGTGCAAATAGACCCTTAAAACCCTTAAACCTTCTCCCCAACGGAAAGTCCGATTGGAACAAGATTTTAAGGGGGTGATCCATCCATCAAGTACCCCCTATAACGGTATCTAGAGTACTATTCCGCTCAAAACAAGTAGCCCAAAAGTTTACAGCATAAAAACAAGGAAGAAAGGCTAAAAGAGAAGGAAGAAGAGGTCAAATGAAGTAGTTTTTCGACAGAAGCAAAGCGGGAGTCGGATAAGTACCACCAACTCTACAACACTTGACTTTTGCTGTAAAATAAACCCCTTTTTCTGAAATTACAACAAGCCATTTTCTCTTGTATTACTAAAAGGAAAGAATGGAAGGAGGAGGGATATTTAATAATGAACTTGTCCTTTTTCCTCCACTACCAGAAGGACATAGGGAGAGAACACCATCACCTCCTCTGAAGAGGATAATGTAGATGAGAGTTACACACATATTGAGTATGATAACCCACGTATAGAATTACCTTCATCTCTCCTTCAAGAATCTCTTGATAGGGAGTTTTCCTTCAGAAATGAAGGGAGAAACGAGATCATCCAAGAGCAAGGCACCGAGTTTACGCCTTTAACTCAAAATCTCGTACACATGGATTATAATCCAAGTGCAAGAGGGAGAGAGGAGTCTCCCATTGATAAGCTGGTTTCTCAGCTTGAACAGTCCATTATGACAAAATTAGGGACTAAGAGAGTGCTGAATTTTGGGGATGATGATTTAAGTTCCCCCTCAAAGAGAGCTAAATTCCAACCCCGAGAGAGAATAGAGTTCCCAAAGTATGATGGAGCAAGAGAGGCAGATAAAATCCTCAATTGGATTCACCATTTTGAGCTATATTTTGACCATCAAGATAAGACCGACCACGAGAAGCTTGCTCTTGCCACACTACATCTATAAAAGGATGCTTTGATGTGGTGGTCTTTATCACAAATGGGAAAAGAGCCTGTTCTTCAATGGTCCAAATTTGTAGCAGCTTAAGGCTACTTTCATGCCTCCGAGGCATATTGACCTTCCACTGGGAAAGGTTCAGGCAATTCGAAAACAAGAGTAACGTTGAATTTACAGCTAATTTTTGGAAACTCTCTTTAGAGTTACCTGAGAAGAGCGAGGATGATATAAGGAAGAAGTATTTAACAGCCCTGACCCCGAAAGTGAGGTATGAGGTTGAAATGTTCAACCCAACCACCTTGAAAGACCTCACTAAATTGGCTGAGATTGCTGAGAGGAAATTGGATTCTCATAAACCCTTCAACAAAGGAAAAGAGAAAGCTATTGTACAAAATGTTAACAACCAATCACGCCCTGGATGGATGCCATTTCCTTCCATGACTGACGATGAGAAGAAAAAGCTAATTAAGGAGGGTAAATGTTTCACATGTAAGAAACATTAGCCATGGCATCCATGGCATAAATGTCCACTCTATTAGCCAAAATTGCCAAAACCAATTTTGTAAAAGGGAAAGGCAAAGCATCCAAGCAGGAGGGTGAGGCTTCTACCTCCTCATCCCAAGACTCTACGGTGAACATAGAACCAGTAAATGCTATCCATTCAGCCAACACTAGTGTATGGATGTGTGAACTGAATAGAGAGTAGATATATTCATTGTGGAGTATAGACGGAGAAAAATCCGTGTAGAGCGTCTCATAGGATGAATAGGGCTGAAATAGAAGAATTGGAAAAAGAGATTGAAGGTCTATAGTTTCTATAGACTAAGTAGTTCTCCATCGCAAAATATGTTAGAATTATAGATATAATTCAGCAGTGACCAATGTAATTTAATAAGCTAGTTAGGGGCACTTTTCCCTCTTTAAGAGGTTTTTTCCCCTAACCGCAGTTAGTTCACTAACTATGGTTAGTGACTACTAAGGTTTTGTCACTAGGACAAAACCTCATCTCTAACTCTTTCAGTTGTACTCTTTACACTCTTCTATTGCAAATCTGCACACTATGCCGAATGGAGTAGATCGCGACAGAGGAGCACTTTCTATGTATCTACCCAGTCTACTATGAAATCCAAGGGCGATATCACTGCCTCTTTCAGGAGAGGGTCATGGCTTTAGTCCAATTACACGGCTGATCCATTTTTTCGATCAGGTTTGTGTTGGACTCTATCTGATTGAGATGAGATGACAGAAAGATATACTAATGCGACAGACCAGAGGGCAGGAGGGACCGATGCCACAGGTCACCGAGATTGACAGAGCAAAGACACTTGTTATAGATTTTTATGCATTTGAGTCAGCGGCCGAGGCTAAGGGAGAGGAGCTTGATGAGATGAGAGCATCATGGATTAGCAGTGGGAGTGTCTGCCACAATGCTGCCAGACGAGAGGCACGCACTCCCTGTGCAACACGGAGAGGGACCACACGCACGATTGAGGTTCGGTCTATTTCAATCATCCTTAGAGGTGACTACCAGAGACGAGGCTTCACCCTTGACGTAGTCCGTCGGATCCAGAGATCGAGGAGACCACGCCCTCCACCGCATCAAGCAATAGCTCGACAAATAACAGCATGAGTATCGATACGTGCACCTTATGGAAAACCAATTTAATGTACATCCTGTATGTTCCCTTGTGAAAATTTATTATTCTTCCCAAGGGAAAGATATAGAGAGGGGGAAAGAGATAGAGAGGCAGAGGGAGAGGGAGAATATAAATTGACTACAGTCTACAGACTAGTGTTGGAATATTAGGGTCATCTCCCCACTTGTGAGCCCCCATATAAAGACATGGGGGAGGATGATGTCCACTGTAGGATGGGAGAAAGGGGTTGGCTGCAGATTGGCTGCTACTCAGGCAGAACATAGATCTCCTTGAATATACAATTGACTACAGGCTACAGACTAGTGATGGAGTTTTAGGGTCGCCTCCCCACTTATGAGCCCCCGTATGAGGACATGGGGGAGGATCAAGTACAGTGTAGGATGGGAGAAAGGGGTTTGGCTGTGGATTGGCTGCTACACAGGTAGAAAATAGATCTCTTTGAATAGGGTAGCCACATGGGGCATATACCTAGATGAATCCAGGAACATTCCCAAACTCATCCTCTAAAAACACAACATAGTGCAGTTTCAATCTCATGAGAGTCACTCACAAGGTTGAAAACCATAAACTCCATCATGCATAGCAGGGACTAGCCACATGGGGCACCCTGGTCAGCACATATGGCTGACAATATGTCCTGGTTTAGGGCTGATTATGAGCCCAGTGTGTGCGCAGAAGGGCTGAGAGAACCCCCAGAAATAGGCACCTGCAAAGTCTGTCTACAGGCTGATACAACAGCAGCAAGTCGGCAGACCTGTCTACTGGTTAAGGCATAAAAAGGAGCTGGTCAGCAGCAGCAGCAGTCAATGGAGGGCTGCAGGTACTAGTCTGGTCTGAAAGTCGGCAGACAGGCAACAGCAGCTCGAGGCAGGAGACAGCAGGCCACAAACCTGTGGGCCTGCCATGGCAGGTCAGCACTAGCCAGACTGAGGTGGCAGTTACGTGGGTCATTCGGCCCTGTCAAGGTTCGCTGGTATACAGACAAGGTCGGTCTGTTTGGGGGAGTCTATCCCCTATATAAGGAGCCCCCCTTTGGGTTCCATCATCCAGAAAGTGTTCAGCCTGCAGACCATGTTGGACAGTGAAGAACACATGAGCCCCCCTTTGGGTTCCATCATCCAGAAAGTGTTCAGCCTGCAGACCATCTTGGACGGTGAAGAAGACAGGAGTCCTAGCAATCAGAACAGCTTTCGGGGTGTCTACTAAAAGGGCAGATCTACATCCAGGTAGAACAGTCATTGGTGGTGCACAGATGGAGGAGCAGAACTTTGCAGGAGTGTCTACCTTTGAGCAGCTACTGAAGTCTACATAGAGGCACATGGCGCAAGAGGAGGAGTTCAGTTCAGAGGGTGCAGCAATTGGAGTCAGATTGGGTGCCCTACCTCAGTGGAAGGAGTCGGTACATCTGGTAGCAGTACTGCTACTTGGTTTTCACCATTATATATATAATATTCTGTTTTGGCTGAACATCCAAGTTCTCTTTCAAATCTGTGTTCTTCTCATTACTGTTTAGTCATGTGAATTGTGTTGTGATCTCGAAGTAAAATCTTCCACTGGGAGGGAGTAAGCTTATGGCAAGCATCTACCCTATGTTTTCCAACAACTCGTCACTATGTAGTACAACAATGATATGATTAACCATCAACCAATGCCTCTTTCCACTTTCACATTTTCAGACACTATCCTTCCTCCATAGACTCTTGCAACCTAGCAGATTTCATGATCCAGCTGTACAGGAGCCATAGAGGGCACTTAGACATGCCCCATCAGTCTCTTTTCATCATTTGGCATGACATTGTACACTTTCATGGCCAGGAATATCTCTCTCTCATTTTCACAGCCCATAGAAGAGCCACCCTGGCACCGGGCTATGTATCTTGACTCTGAGTATGAGTACTAGTTTAGATTTCTTGTATTTTGAGTTTGGTTTTAGTATAGTACTCAACAAAGGGCCTCTGCTCCAGTCCACAGTGGCTTGTATGGGTTGTCTTTGTGACTATACTTTGTCTCATAGGCCTATGAGGCCTCCCAAAGACAGTATTCCATCTCTCTCTCTCTCTCTCTCTCTCTCTCTCTCTCTCTCTCTCTCTCTAGCACGCACACACACACACACCCCATTGGAGCAAAGCAAAATCAGCATAGCTTGGGAGAAATTCACTCAATAGAATGTGTTGACATTGTCGTATCTTATGTTATTTGGGATGTGTTTTCAAAGGACACATATTTAGCATAAATCTGATTGCCCAAGCTCGTCTAACTAGAGGAGGTGCTTCACTAGCCAAAGTCGAGAGAGAATGCTTCTAGGCCAACGTTCAATATGTAGAACCAAACCAAAACTATTCATGCAAGGGCTTTTGGGGGTTAGATCTTAGAGAGGCTGATAAGTAGGCCAAATTCAAGTGATTATACCTGATGGTGCTCTCACACATGATTCAAGGGAGGAGGGAGGGAGAAGGGAGATGCACTCCACATCACCACATACCTTAACATAGCTTAGAGGTATAACAAAACAAATGCCCGTAGACAAAGGCTACCATGGAGGGCTCCCTCATCGTCTATGTGTAGCTGATTGGGATAAGAGGTACCAATATGCACAAGCCAACAAGTGGTTCCACCCACGAGGCATATACCTAGATGAATCCAGGAACATCCCAAACTCATCCTCTAAAAACACAACATAGTGCAGTTGCGATCTCATGATAGTCACTCATAAGGTTGAAAACCATAAACTCCATCACGCATAGCAAGGACTAGCTACTATGGCATCCCCACTGACATCATCAGCGCCCAAAAGTGGGTGTAGACCATAGTATAAAAATATGCTCCGAATCCACACACCCACACATACTTGAGCACTCAGCATCCATTTATACAAAGTCTTCATACTGAGTTTCAGTCAGCACTCCGGAGGTGAAGGGCAGACTCAACCATGATGAAGGCTATGTTGGAATGGTCACCTCCCCATCTGTAAGCCCCCATCTGAGGAGAGCATGGGGGAGGTAGACAAGGGGATATTGGGGCTGCCACATGGGGAGCACACAGTTAGGGCAGAGGCTGCCACATGGGCAGCACACAGTCTGCCATGTGGGCAGCTGTCAAAACCGGAATGCATGGGCCTGCAAAAGAGGCGCACAGGTGGCAACATAGGCAGGCTGAAAGCGCCTGCATGGCGGGCTGTTTGGCAGAAGAGATGGCGCAGAAGGGCGGGGCAGACCAGCAGATTAGGTCGGCCACATGGAGGCCAGGTGGAGCAGCAAATGGGGCTGCCAGTGGGCAGTGGCATGCCATATATAGGGCTGGGCCCCTGCCTTGATTCGAGGGCTAAAGGCCCTAGAAGTGTGGGCCCAAAAGGCCCCAGGTTGTGAGCCCTTATAGGGCTGGACCAGCCACAGACTGGTCGGCCAGTCTGGTCGGCCAGTTTGCTGCAGGCTGGTCGGTATTTTTGCCAGCCCCTTGGGGCCTATAAAAGCAGAGGCTCTTGGCCTCATTTATCATCACTTGCAGCAGCAGTTCAGGGAGCAGGAGGAGCAGCAGAACAGGCACCTGTGGGCCTCTATCTAGGAGGATTAAAGTGGTATGTAGAGCTGCAGACCTAGCTCAGAGTGCTGCCCACCTAGGCTGGTGCAAAGACAGCAAGGTGGAAAGGATCTGGACGAATAGTCTACAGAAGCTCGAAGTGGAGCACGCGGGCTCGAGTCTAGAGATAGCCGGCAGATAGGAGAAGGACCTTGTGGTAAGATCAGAGGACCACACCATTGGTGGGACTCTGGATCTATCTATTTTGTATTGTGTCCATAGCTTTGGACGGAAATATTATTAAGGTGGTTTCTCTATTTGGCTGGTTCATTGTCTATTGATGAGTCTGCACATCTATTTTATGCACATAAGTTAAGAAGTTAGTGATTCCACACCCCACACGCACACTGTGTGAGCTCCTGGGCATTACTATCAGTCTTCTGTTGTGCGTACCCTCTATTGGGTCATTTCTAACATGGAATCAGAGCCCAAGTAGGAGGCTCACAGGTGTGGGAGCCTAAAGGCAGGGACCTTGCTGAAGGACGACCCTAATTCAGAAGCTCTTGGGAATCGACTTCCACGACTGGAGGATTGTGCCCTTGCGAGAAGGAGGGTGACTCAGGTTCAATCAGGTGCGTTCAGAGTTCTAGTCTACTGAAATTGAGTTTGGTTGACGTTGCTATGTGGTATAAACAGCAGAGATGTCAATCTCTACAGCCTCTTCAGCCCCTGCTTTCCCCTCCTCCCCCAGTTTTCTCTCATTCACTATCCCTAACTTTGGAGAGTCCGGGAAACTGGACAGGACCAACTACCCAATCTGGAAAGTGAAGATCCGGAGTCATTTAGTGGCTTGGAAGTTGTGGAAGCTGACCACAGGAGTGGAGGCGGAGCCGGAGGACATGGTGGACAGGCAAGGGGAGATAGTCATGGCAATAGTCAGAGAGGAGCTCGAAGCTTGGGAAGACAGAGATGCCCATGCCCTAGCATTAATCATAGGGACTACGGCGGACTCTGTTCTTCCACATATCCAGATGGCCAAGATGTCAATAGAGGCGTGGGTCACTCTGAAGGATTTGTATGAGACGGACAACACCTTCAAGATTTTTCTTCTTCAACATCAACTCTACAATCTTGATATGGAAGAAGGAGATATGGTACATAGCCACTTGACGAAGGTCAAGGTGGTGAGGGATCAGCTCGCAGCAGTTGGTCAGACGACAGACTCATGCCATTTGGCCTTGATGGTACTGAGGAGACTACCTCGGAGTTTCAAGAGCTTTGTTACGATTGTGACAGCAGGACAGAGAACCAAACCTCTGACGTTTAAGGAGTTGGGTCCATTACTGCTACAGGAGGAAGCTTGGGAGAAGCTCTACAATGAGGACAAAGACGACAAGGCAATGCTGGCGAAGGATTACACTGGCAAAGGAAAGGGCAAGCCTAATGATGGCAAGTCTAAGAAAAACAACTCTAACGACGAGGAGACTTCGTAAAGGAAGCAGAAGAAGTGCTTCTACTGTGATACGCCATGACATTTTGCAAAGGACTGCAGAAAGAAAAAGGCGAATCGGAAAAACAAAAAGGAGTCCGACTCAGATTCAGAAGGAGAGGCCAAAGCAAATGTGGTAATCAAAGAGTTGTTCTTGGTGACATCACCGAGTGTTACCGAGGTCAGATATGTTGATCCAGAAATCACAGTGAGGATGTCTAACATAGAGATGTGGGTCGACAAGGAGTCAGATGCCTTTGTGAAGATGAAGGACAGCATGGAGCGCTTGGTACCTTCCAGGTGCGTGGCTATTGACACTAACACGAGGGTGGAAGCGCTCCCTTCCAGGTGCGTGGCTGTTGACACTAACACGAGGGTGGATTCCATGGACGACCCTAGGGTCTCATGGTCATATGGATGCTGTACTTCGAAAGGGGACAATAAAGGATTACACAGGCTCTTGGCGGGTGCCTCATTGAGGTACAGGGTTTGCTTCCAGAGCAAACATACAGGCAGTACAACAGTCTGGTATGTACTTGATATTTTGCATTTGAGCCTTCATAGCATGCTGTGGAAAGACTCTGCTCTTCATTTATCTCAGGTGATATGAGATTGGAAGGAATTGGCCTTCTTCGAAGGCAAAAGGGGAAGTATTGGGGCTTCTTCAAATCTTGGACGCAGATTGCTAGAAGGTGATGGACAAAAAGTACTAAAGCCAGAAGAGTGCCTGCTTCAAAACTCAGCGAGAGTTCATGGTCCAGGTTATCTGGAAGTATTCATTGGTTGCAAACCTTGCCAAAGGAAGGACGGGTTGAAACAGACCCTCAGAGCATGGCGCTTGGAAGACTCCAAGTTGTCCACTCATTATGAGGGGGACAATTGGAAGATCATAGAGGCTGGGTTGCTCGAGTTCGAAGGCGGGAACATGACTGAAGGAGGTGGTGCCAGGAGGTGCTACCAGAGATGGACCTATGTACCAGGATGGTGTGCGGAAGCAGAACTAGACTTGGTGGAGCAGGAGCCACTGGATCAAAAGCCAAGAAAAGATTTCGACATCGAAAAGTTCCAGAGGACTACGACCAGGGACTTACTGGAGCATCGTCATCAACGTGTTGGCATTGGGCCGAGATGTGTCGGTAAGAGGGGGTGTTGGAATGGTCACCTCCCCATCTGTAAGCCCCCATATGAGGAGAGCATGGGGGAGTTAGACAAGGGGATATTGGGGCTGCCACATGGGCAGCACACAGTTCCCACACTTCTAGGGCCTTTAGCCCTCCAATCAAGGCAGGGGCCCAGCCCTATATAAGGCATGCCACTGCCCACTGGCAGCCCCATTTGCTGCTCCACCTGGCCTCCATGTGGCCGACCTAATCTGCTGGTCTGCCCTGCCCTTCTGCGCCATCTCTTCTGCCAGACAGCCCGCCATGCAGGCGCTTTCAGCCTGCCTATGCTGCCACCTGTGCGCCTCTTTTGCAGGCCCATGCATTCCTGTTTTGATAGCTGCCCACATGGCAGACTGTGTGCTGCCCATGTGGCAGCCTCTGCCCTCCCAAAAGGCCCCGGGTTGTGAGCCCTTATAGGGCTGGACCAGCCACAGACTGGTCGGCCAGTTTGCTGCAGGCTGGTCAGTGTTTTTGCCAGCCCCTTGGGGCCTATAAAAGCAGAGGCTCTTGGCCTCATTTATCATCACTTGCAGCAGCAGTTCAGGGAGCAGGAGGAGCAGCAGAACAGGCACCTGTGGGCCTCTATCTAGGAGGATTCAAGTGGTATGTAGAGCTGCAGACCTAGCTCAGAGTGCTGCCCACCTAGGCTGGTGCAAAGACAGCAAGGTGGAAGGGATCTGGACGAATAGTCTACAGAAGCTCGAGGTGGAGCACGCGGGCTCGAGTCTAGAGATAGCCGGCAAATAGGAGAAGGACCTTGTGGTAAGATCAGAGGACCACACCATTGGTGGGACTCTGGATCTATCTATTTTGTATTGTGTCCATAGCTTTGGACGGAAATATTATTAAGGTGGTTTCTCTATCTGGCTGGTTCATTGTCTATTGATGAGTCTGCACATCTATTTTATGCACATAAGTTAAGAAGTTTGTGATTCCACACCCCACACGCACACTGTGTGAGCTCCTGGGCATTACTATCAGTCTCCCGCTGTGCGTACCCTCTGTTGGGTCATTTCTAACAGGCTAGCACTAAAGGAGAAGCTAATCAAAAAGTAGTCCAAATCTCCTCATTCAAGCTACAACTGCTGGTGAAGTCTGAACGATTTCATTTTAGTCTCTCCCAAACAAGTGGTTCCACCCACATGGTATGTCCATTGACCACTTCACCCCATATGAGTACTCCTTGGATGTACCTTCTCTATGTCTAAAAAAGCAAGAGATCCACCAAACTGTCGGAGAAGACATATGGTATGTATACATTCGTAAGATCCTGAGACAGCCACACGCCACTCAAAATGGAATGCTATGGAGCATTTCCTCCACTTGACTATGGGCGGCTTCTACCAAGCACCAAGGTACCTACGAGTCCACCTATAACAATCTCTACAGATAGCTATGGGCCAGCTCCCAACATCATTCCTTGGGTTGTTCCATCTATTTCAGCTCGCTTTTTAGCTTACATTACACCTACAGATGGGCTACTTACATTACACCTACAGGTGCGCTACACACATTTAGTTCCCCCACGTCTTCTATACACCTCGACTTTCCCTACATGGGGTGCTCCGATTATGATGCATTACAGATTTTGGTCTCATAGGCCTTTTTGGGATTTTGCAAACGTTAATAAACTTTCTTTCTTCTTCTTTCTACCTCTCTCTATCTCTACTACTATATCTCTCCTTTTCCCTTCAGGTTGTGCTCTTCCTTACAGGTTCAGACCTGACACATGTTTATTGAATGTATCCTAACTTGCACATGTACAAGAGACTGACACCAGGCCTTGCCTACATATGGGTGCTCCTGCATTCTCTGGGAGAGGATGAAATCGTGATATGTCGCACAGCTCTCCCACGTACAGGCATGAATTCTTCAAGTTCCTATGCGTATAGATCATCTACTTTCTTATATGGTGCCCGATAAGAGAGAACGGAACTGGGGAATTGAGACTTTTATCATATTGCTGGATACGTTGCGCTACAAAGAAAACCCCTGCGAAGGAAAGATACTGCGCATTTACATTTACAAGAAGCGTCCGAAGCATTCTGCGATCGGGAACTGAAGGGAGATGCATGTCGAAAATTGACAATGACAACGAGTAAGTCAACTTACAAAAATCTCTTGATACGACGCTGATATCAACGCCAAAAATGGGCACAGGGGGGGGCTACTACTGTTTGAAAAAACCTCACGTCTGAGGTGCGATGTTGGAGATGAAAAGGGACTGAAATGGGAGAGAAAGGAGCTGAAGGATGAAGGATGGCGATTATCTCTCTCGGGAGTCCAAGGAGGATAATCCAACAAGATGAGATCGACAACCCAGGTGAGCACCTAACCCAAGTTCCAAACTCTCACACACACTCGGTCTTCTTAGAGCCACTACACACACACGCGTAACGGCCTCGTCACGCCACCCCACGACTTTGCAAACCTCTGACGTTTGCAAGCTTTCATGCACAAACCTCCTCGAACCTTCTAGCGCCCCTCCTCCAGAGAAAGAGGGGGTGCTGCCCACGAACCACAGCTTCCCTTGTAAACTGGCCAAGCTTTCATGCACAAACCGCCTCGAACCTTCTAGCGCCCCTCCTCCAGAGAAAGAGGGGGTGTTGCCCACGAACCACAGCTTCCCTTGTAAACTGGCAGTCCAACCGGTCGTGGCAATGCATCATTTAAACTGGCAGTCCAACCGGTCGTGGCTAGAGGCAAGTGAAAGCATTTAAATCATAAACGTGAGAGGAAGAAATGGTATAAAGCCTTCCTCCAGGCGTGACCATGATCACAGCAGGAGTAGATGAGGGGAGTGACGTAGTTGGTTTATACTCTTAGCATTGAATAGAGCATTTAATACACATCTGACTCCTTGCAGGAAGCTCTCCCTATGAAAGCCGGGGGTTTTTGATTGGCTTGCCCATCCAAGTCTATACCTTTTTCAGAGCATTGAAAGCAATTCAACTCAATGCCAATGCCACATGTCAATTTTCTATTTGATGAGGCAATGCTTGGAATGGCACTTCCAAAATTGAGGTGCCAATTCAGACACCATGGATGCTTTGCTTTGATCTCGATTTTTATTCTGCCTTTTGCGTTGTAATGTATGTCTTTGCTTTTGTGGAGAACACTTTGCGAGCAACTTAGCCTCCCTTTTCTCCCGTTGAGTGCTTTCAGAAGAAGGCAATGCCCTTGACACCCATTGCCCCCTATTGTTATTGCAATGCATGCCTTTTTTTTAGTGCACAATTTATTCCACCCCCCCTCCCCTCTTTTCAGTTTACACTTTATTCCACCCCCCCTTCCTTCTTCCCCTCTTTTCTCAAAATGCCAGTTAAAGCCAATCCACATACTTGTATAAGGTCATCGAGATTTCTCCATCACCTCCTTTGTTGGGAGGTGCTAACCATTATTATGCCCAGCATGAGCACCCATGCTTAGCACTACTGGATGAGTGTTCTATAGCATCAAAGTGAAAAGAAGGCTTGTGGGTAGCTTGATTTACTTGTGCAACACGTGGCCGGACATCAGCTTTGCGACTGGACCGGGCCTTGGATAGAGTGCATTGTAATGAGGGATTCGAGGTGATTAGGCTTCATGATTTACTTTTGTGGGAATTACTACCTGGTAGTGGTGGCTCTCATCAGCCATGTCTCTCGTGGCTACGATTCCACCGGGATGGCTGTCACTAGGCACTGCACCCATGCAAATCTTAAAATTGAAGGTTGGCTTGGAGAGACCACCGTGCTGGCTCTTTGCATAATAATTAGACGTAATCTATTATTTTAAACACCGTCGCAGTGCAGTCTCTGGCTTGTGACCACCACATGTCATTGTGCAGCCTTTTGCCCTCTCACATTGATAGTGTTTCTTCACTGCTTCATCTTCTATCCCTCTCGACCATTTCTTTCTCCCTTGCAATCGGATTGCAAACTCAAGCCTCCACTAGTCCATTTCCTTCATTGTTTCATCTTCTATCCCTCTCGACCATTTCTATCTCCCTTGCACTCTTCTTGCAACTTCTATCCCCTCTCGTAATGGAAGTCCGAGAGCTCCTCACACAATCTTTCCTCCCCCTCTGCAGCACAGTGTGAGAGCACCTCCTCCCCTGATCTTGAAATGATGACATATGGGAGCTCCTCTCTCGCTCTTCAAAAGCCCAATTTGGATGCTCTTCAAAACTTCACCAAATTGGTACAGGAGGTGAACATCAAGGAGGGGCAACTAATCTATCAAGGTTAGAAGATTACGATCTATGAAAGCGCTTTGAAAGCATGATTGAAAATGCTCTAGGAATTTCTAGAGGTAGTTTGCAAGCACACTTTTTCAAGAAGCAGTGGAAGAGACAGGATATTCTAGATGTATACCCCGATGCTCAGATTAGTAAAAGTGGTGGAGTCAAGATATCGAGCTTGCTAATAGACCTCCAAGATGTGCTGATTCCTGAAGAAGACCATTCACTTCTTTCCTGATACGAGAGGAACGTGCAAGTTTTGGCAGGTTCAAGCAGCAATAGAGCAACTGAAAGGACATGATGTATCTTTCTCAAGGGCAATCTCTAAGAGCTTGTTAACCAACCTGAAGAATTGCGTGGATGGCAACTCCCAATTGTCATCTCAATCCACTAGAGTTGCAATGCACCTGATGGCATCTACCCTTAAAGGGATTTTTGAGCAATATGATAAGCAGATGTCTCAGGAGGTGACTTTTCTACAAGAGAAAGCCACTGATGTAGCAAAGACAGTGCAACTTGAGAAAAGTCTCAGGGAAGGTGTAGAAGCCAAGGTAGAGGAGGCACAAGCAAGAGCCTTGTAGGCACAAGAGCAAGCTGAGACCACTACAAAATTGGTCGACCTGGAAAGGCATAGAAGAGAAGAAGCAGAGAAGCGCATGAAGGAGCTCCGAGATAGGCTCGAAGAAGTGAGAAATGATGGGGACATGGTGGACAAGGAGCTAGAAAATATGCGAAAGGATCTTGAAGTTTAGAGAGCTAAAAAGGAGGGTCTTTACAAACAGCTTTGCAACATGCAGAACACATTGAACATTGACATAGACCAGATGATGGAGGAGCTGAAAAGGGTGAATGCAGAATCTAGAAAGGTGATGCAGGTGTTGCGAGAGAGTTTCAAGGCCAGGAAGGATGGTGGGCCAGAGAGCAGCCGGGGTGGAGAAGACAATGAGGCAACTCCCCAGGCCAGGAAGGATGCAGAGAGTAGCCACGATGAAGCAAGTTCTAGCTACCACGGTGGAGCAATTTGTAGCAACCATGGTGAGGGTTGTTTTTTTGAAACACTGTTGGAAGTCCAAAGAGCAAGCTATAAGACCTTGCAAGATGATCACGATAGATGTTTGCACGAGCTTTCCGTGGCTTTTGATAGTTATGAAAAGCATTCTGTCGTCCTGAAAGATTTCCAAACTAGAGTGGAAGTCTTGGAAATGGCCCATGAAGATGTTTTTCAGCAATTTACGCAGCTTCAATAGATGCTGAGGGATTCAGATAAAGCTGTTGCACATAGTGAGCAAAAAGTGGAGGAGAGGAAGGAGAACATCCGTAGCCTTAGAATGAGGGAGGAAGGAATCAAGAAGCAACTTTGTCATGTATAGAGTAAGACTGTGGTATTGAAGGCTACAATAGTTAAATCGGATGCCTATCCTGCTATCCAATAGGGTCCAAAATGCATGGTCTGTCATACCCCCATCATAGATGACTACTGAATTTGCATTGCTACCACCCTATGCACGCTTTTTGCTTTGGAGTGTTTGTGCATACAAAATCTAGCTATAGAGAATGCCATTTTCCATTGCCTAGGTCATGGAGAGATCAAATGTGCCTGCCTACTATAGCTATCTATGACGAGAAAGTAGATGCTGCAACTCAATTCACCATTTGGGCAAAAGATCTTAAAGACAAGGAGCTCAAATTAAAGAAGGCTAAGATCGAGCCTGACTGCGAGAAAAAGGAGCCTAAAGGGAGGAACCAGCACCCTTCAAGAAAGGAGCAAGAAGGACCGAGACTCCAACCAAGAAGCCCAAATCAAGGAAAGAGGCAGTGGCATGAAGGGAGGGGCCAGGCCCTTGCAGGAAGGAACCAGCCCCATTCTGGAAAGGAGAAAGGAGGGCCGAGCCTGCAATCAAGGAGCTCAACAAGGAGTACTTGAGATATAATTACTTGAGATATAATCTGAAGTAAAGGAGTCTTTGAGATCGTAATCTATGTGTCTATGTGTAGTCTATTGAATTGTTAATCTTCTCTAGAGTTTACTTGGGCAATGTTTTCTCAGCTATGTGACTAGATAGTGTCCTTTGATCCATGCCAGTGTAGTGATAATAATGAGAAGAAAGATTTTGATTTGACAAGTAATGTGAGATGAAAGATTTCCATTAGATCACTAATGTGAGACTGAAAGATTTTGATTAGTGAGCTAATGTGAGGCGAAAGATTTCGATTAGACAACTAATGTGAGATGAAAGATTTCGATTAGACAACTAACATGAGACTAAAGAATGAGAAGGTTGGGCTCAATGAACTCAAAGATTTTGATTACCAAACTAACATGAGACTGAAGATTGAGAAGGTCGGGCTCAATGAACTCTCTACCTATTTAAGTGCAGTGCACTTACAACTAAGATCCCATTATGAAATCTAGCCCCAAAACTCTATACACTGATCCAAACTCTATATGCTAATCCACCTACTACTGATCCACCTACAGTGAATGTATGGCATACCCAAATAACTTTGAAATGTTGTTATTCTATCTTAAAATGATGTTGGATGGCATCCTCACAGAAACAAACCCGGAGAAGGAGGAAAATAGCTGTCTGCAAGGATGACATGCTTCAATGGTGGGTGTATTACTTGGAGTCGACAGAGACGGTGAATATTAATTTCCTTTCCTATTGTTTTTCATGCTCCTTTAAGGCACTTGTCAAGCTCATGGTGTAGGTTTCTTTTGGCAGGACGTGATAGAGGCGTGAAGATGTATAGAGCACAAAGACCAGGATGAAGAGGACCCCCAGCAAAAAGAGGAGTTACTATGGGCGTATAAGTCAACAGAGTCAAGCAAGCAGTGTGTAATCCAAGTGTGTGAAGAGGTCTGCCATTATGCTACACACTGCCTCAAGAGCTGGGAGATGCTTGCCATAGAGAGGCTTATAAGATAGTTGGGAGTTTGGAATTTCCTTGAAAAATAAAAATGTCATCGTGTTTTGAAACAATAAAAATCTTGCAGACATTTCTTGGACTTGTGGACTTTCTCATGGTGCTCGTAATACCTGTTTTGTATCGACCTGCTTCCATGTTAGTACCTAAATTTTTTAGGTATCCTGGTGGTTGAAATATGATGGTTAACGATAACCAGTCTAAAGGGCACTAGCACTATGCAACAAATTTTAGGATAGCATGATAATAGTGTAGGGATAGCATGGTAGTAGTGTAGGATTAGTGCAAGATAAGTTATCGCCAGGGTGGTGGTTAGTTGCACTAGGATATTAACAGCCACCAACACAGTGGTTTGCTTCTATTATTATAAGATGAATGGATTTGTAGGATGTGTGGATCCGTTATGGGAAACCAACACGGTAGTTGTTGGGATATACTAAAAGCAAGCATATGATGAAATCTGACGGTTAACAAAATGATAAATAGTCTAAAGGGCACTGCATTAGTATAGCACTATGCAATAAATTTTAGGATAGCACGGCAGTAGTGTAGGGATAGAATGGTAGTAGTGTAGGATAAGTTATCGCCACCATGGTGGTTGGTTTACACTAGGATATTAACAGCCACCAGCACGGTGGTTTGCTTCTATTATAACAAGATGAATGGATTTGTAGGATGTGTGGATTCATTATGGGAAACCAGAGTGGTGGTGGTTGGGATATACTAAAAACAAGCATGGGATTTATCGTTTGGGATTTACAAAAATAATTTAATAAAACCAGTAGGGTGGTTATTTGGGATATACTAAGAAGAAGAATTCTCAAATCCAAATTCCATTTTATAGGACAAGTGGACATATTGTTTCCTTGGAATGAGAAAACATACATTTTCTTAGTATTATCTCAGTCCTCCTCGTCCACCACTCCAAGACAACCCAAGATGTGCTCATGCATGTCTAAATCCAATTTGAAGACACTCTTGCCCTTCTTTCGTTGTGGCATAGGTTGCATCTAGAACTTAATAGCTCTTACTAGATGAGAGTACACACATGTTCGTAGACTCTTATGTAGCAGTTCATAATTGTAGCCTCTCTTGGATATTTTTTTGCACCAAAAAGCTCCGACTACTACATCCCACTTCTCATAGGTTGCTCTCCAATTATCCTTAAATGTTTCCTCAACCTTGTACTTAGGTTTTGTGCACTACAACAGAAAGTATGGGTCATCTTCCTTGTTCTCCCCAGAATCTGCAACAATAGCAAAGTTATCCCCCTCTTCCAAATAGTTAGTGAGATCGTCAAAACTCTCCCCAAACTATGGCAAGTTGTTTGTCTCTCCATTGTTTATCACTCCATCTAAATGTAGAGGGAAAACTTGAACTCGCTCCCATGTCTTCATAATTGCAATGTTCTCACAATCGTCATGATCCCCTATGATGCATGCACTATAGAAACAATAAAGTTTTCTCATTTTAATCAGTTGCTTGTTTGAAAAGCCCCATATGTTGTGTAGACCACAAACTCCTTTAATTTTCTTGCAATCATGTCGACTTCTCCTTTGCACTTCATTCACTTTTACTTCATGGTACACTCTGCATACTACAATATTCTGAGGGCATGCTAATTGGTGTTTAAATAGAGCTTTCTTAATAACAACATCGCATTCATCATGTTCACCCTTGCCATGGCTAGACGCAAAGAAATTCCACATCATGTCTAGACCGATCAGGGATTTGAACCTTGAGACGAATTAGAATCCATGTGCTGATTTAAATTGAGAGGCAGCATCATCTGACCATACCCAATGTTGTATTATATTTTTTGCATGGGGATTTTCCTTTTTCAGCCATTCCAAATGTAGTAGAAAAGCATGCTGCACAAATAGGGTGTCATGTTCCCTATCATTTAAAATGTAGAAATGGTACAAGTGTTGCACTGACTTGGACTCTTGTGAGTCAGCACAAGCAGATTGGCATCAGGCATGGAAGAATCAAGCAAATGAATGTACGTGATATGCACAAGAATTGTTATCTGCTTGTTGTACCAGTGAGCACTTTGTATCTCATCCTGTTCTTGAAAACAATAATTTTTTGCAAAATCTATGACAGATACAATAGTGTCACGAGGAAAATTGGCAAGGCACATCCTGAACTACTTATACTGCCAGTTGGCTGTGAAATTGTGAAGCACATATTTTGGGATGGATTGAACCACGTGACTTACAAGCTCCCTTGGATGGGTACTCTTATATGATAGTAGCCATCTCTTTTTTATCGAATCCTTCAACATTGACATTTTCAATTCTCCTCCATTTTAGAGCAACATGGTTGTCTTCCCTCATTTCATTTGGATAGACATTGAATGTCTTCTTCTTTAGCTTCAAACTGCAATGCTTGCATGTGCCGCAAATGCATTCAATCATGTGCCACTCATGGGCTCCCTTTGGACAAACCATTGGCTCCCACAGAGACCTTAGGCTACAAAACCTGCCCTCCCTTGCAACACATGATGAAGATTCAAGTAGCCTATAGACCGCATTCATTGGGAGGCATGGGCATCGATCCCCATGGAGCAATGCTCGAACACAACCAGATCTCAAGCCATTCATAGCTTGTTGGGCGAGTCTATGTGTGTTTTGCAACAACAAACATTCCTGTCTTTGAGTTTCCTAACATACCAGGGCTTACAATGCTCAAAGCTCCTTTGCCCAATTGAAATATCTAGATTCTGATCGACAAACTTGAGATACAACTCCGTCTATTGACCCAACATGTGGGAACAATAGAACAATGAGCCCCTTTTTTGCTACTACTAAAAGAATACAAAACACAGTCTTATTAAAGTATATAATGAAGCAAAACAAATTTCAACCACCGTGTTGGTTTACGACAATCACAATGTCAATCATTAGGTTGGTTTAGGACACGTTTAGGACAATTTCAACCATCGAGATGGTTTAGGACACTGTCACAGGTTCACAACCACCAGGATGGTTTTTCCTAATGGTCTCAACTTCACATAATAGACAATAACAACTAAATTGCTTTTCATTTCTGACTTTCACCATTAGAAAATAACAATATGTTGCTTTTTATTTTTGAATTTCACAATTTAATAGTGGTATATGAGCCGAATAGCAAGAAATTAAATTTAATGAATTTAAGTACTAAGAAACACAATAATTTCAACCAATGGGCTGGTCAATAACTAATGTCTGTTCAACCATGCTGGTTCAAGACAATAACATAATTGGTAATTGAGCTGAAGCAACCACGGTTAGATGATGTTCCAACCACCGGCTGGTTTCGTAAAATAACAATATATTGCAAGATATATTGCTGTTATTTTCTGCTCAACCATGCCACCGGGTTGGACAACAACTAATGTCTATTCAACCATGTTTGTTCAGGACAATCACATAACTGGCAATTGAGCTGAACCAACCTACGGTTGCATGATGTTTCAACCACCGGGCTGAATCACATTTAGTCCAAGCCTGGTTTAAGAAATGAAACAAGTAAACTATCCCAAAGCTCAATCACAAATAACCATCGGGCTAATTTAGGCACCACTAACTTGCATTGTATCTAGCATGTGTATGATGTGCTCCTTAAACACCTTGCATTCAGTTTGCTTCTTATAGATGTCCTTTCTATCTAGAGAAACTCTCGTATTTTCGTGCCAAAAAGTCATCAGTGTAGCAATGACTTTCGCACTTAGGCTCTCTCTCTTTTTCTTGCGTTTTGTTGAAATCCACACACTTCTCAGATTGGGATGATCGTGTATTGCTTCTACTCTACGTTCAATCACCGCTAGAGCCACGTTGGTCCTTTTGATTGACAACATTTTTGATATTGTGTGCCCAAGCTATTTCTCCTTTGTTTCATGGGACACCACCATAGCTAATGTCACCCTCTTTGCAGCTTATTGATCTAAGTTGTGCACTCCTTTCACTTTCTATAGGCCATTTCTCAGTTTAGAGAGCATCGCCTCTTGGGCGTGCATCCCCTGAGGTGTTGGTAGGGTTGTTACTCTACGAACTTAAGGTTGCAGGCTAAAGCTTGTGAAGACTCAAGACTGGTAATCACCCAAATGGCCTGATGTTGCTGCCTCGAATGCTCCCACCAATCATAACACCATAGCTCGTGTTCTTTGCTCTCATGGCAATGATCGAATGTGATCGAACGTGTGCATCTCCAACTACTTCTTATTGCTAATCTGCAAGGAGTCTTCTTTCTTCTCGTTGTTTCTCCCTTCGCAGAGATGTTGCAAAAGTGTCTTCCATTGTTGATTCGATATCATGCCAGCACTTTCCTTAACTCGCACTCTGTTCCTTGTGCCTTGACTTGGCTTTTTGGCTTTCTTGCCTCGTAGCCTCTGTCTGCTTCTCTTGCAAGCCATGGAGAGCTACATGTTGCCATTGACACCATAGCCACAATCAGTTTAGAATAGACCCAGAGAAGCTAGCTGGTGAGGCAAGTAAAGAATAGAAGACAACTTACCTGAAAGAAGACAATGGCAAACCAAAGTTTGTGCAAGGTCACGTCGAGGTGTGTGCAGGTTGCAGGGCACGGGCAGGTTACAGGTACTTAATCTTCTAAGATTTGATGGGCGGGAGGTGTGAAAATTCAAAATTCATGGGAGTACCAAAATTTCAGTCGCTAGTTTTCCCCCCTCTGGCAATACATGCAAGTAGACTTGGATATCCCAAACAAGTGCAATGTGGCCTAAAATGCTTCAAAACACAAATAGTCCAAAGGGGATGCTATCAAGTTTGATGTTGTGTATTATTAAATGCAATGAGCTTTGGCATGCTTATGAGCCATATAGCAAGCAAGTGCATGGAAAAAGAAACAATTCAACATTGCAACGTGTTATTGGATGTAGATGTACATTGTAATCTCTTTTGCTCAATTTTCACTTGATAAATTGTACTTTTATCCTCATTTATATTTACCTACAACAAGGACTAAAATACCAGTAAAGTAGGACTATAATTTCCTTGGTTTATGAGAAAAAAATAGCACTAAAATAACTCTAATGGCCCACTGTTGTGGTTTCAAGGAGATACATCTAGAAAAATACAATTAAAATTTCAAAAAATGCAATTACGATATGGCCTTTGAGGGGTCCCCTCTAGGTGCAAGGGCCATATCAACGTACATTATACAATATCTAGGATGCCACTGGTGGACAGAAATGGCATGTCGATATTGCCCTTGCCCCTAGAGGGGATCCCTCAAGGGTCATATCCTCAATTGCATTTTGCTTAGTTGTACAACGGAATACATTTTCCTTGGTACACAAATATATAACTCCAAGAACCAGTGTGCTAGCTGTCGTAGATCTCCATCTATTTGCTAGCATGCTAGTCATCATAGACCTCCTCCTGTAATACGCATAAATACGTAATAGAGCTATAACTCCAAGAACCAATGTGGTGGTCTCTCTAAGACAACCTTGAATTCTAGGCAATGACAAGTTGTGCACTGACGCGATGCTTAGAATGATAGATTGCATCTCATTATTATGTCAAAAACTAGTGTGGTGGTCTTTCCAAGACAGCCTATGATTTGCATGGGCAAAAATGAAGCAAAAGGTTGCACGATGACAGGTGAGGCAAGAGATTGCACTGCGGGGCATGCCTATTGATATTTTTATGCTTTGTGATGTGATCTATGCATGCCTTATATTAATGACCTTTCTATTTTTGCATGCATATAGGACTTGCTATAAGTGGGTACCATTCTTGTCTTATTGGTGGTAGTCTGAAGAACCTTGCATGACACTTAATACATATAGGACTTGCTATAAGTGGGTACCATGCTTGTTCTATTGGTGGTAGTTTGAATGAGCTTGCATGACATCTAAGACATATGAGGAAAATGGTTTATGAAGGTCATGCTCAATACCTTCCATTTGACCATCTTATGTGTAAAGGTCAACTTGATCCACCACCGCCCTCTTTGAAGTTCAATGATTGGATTACCCTTAAAGTTTGGAGGGAGAATGAAGAGGATCATCCTCATAGTATGAAAACGCTATCAGTATTTCATGAGCTTTCATATTGGGGTCAATTGCAAAATAAATCAATTCTTGGATACCATGCATATATTCAAGAATGTGGGCAAATTTGGGCAAACTTGGTTGATCAAAAAAGATAGAAAAGGAGTGGAGAGAAGACTTATGAGCCATGGAGATGCCTGAGTTGTGGCCCAAATGCGTGGTCCAAAAGTGGTTCTCTCAAAGGCACCATGGATCCTCTCCAACTTCTGCAAAAGTTCATGGATGCTGAAGACATGTATTCACCTCCTCTATCTAATTTCATGACTTTGATCTTTTTGCCTATTTGGTTTTCTACCATGGCTTTGAATTCTTGAAATCTGGAAAACACTTCAGATTTCTCTTTTGGAAACTAGACCCAACAATATCTATTGTAGTGAAAGTCAAGTAGTAAAGTGAACCAATGATGCTGCGGGCCTGGGGATAACCCCATACATCTCTATGTATCAAATCAAGAATACCTCATGCTCGAGAGGTGCTTCTATTGAAGTTGGTTTGCTTTTGTTTGCCGAAGTAGCATGCTTCACAAACTTTCCAAGAAATTGTAGCTTTGGAATCCCGATTGCCATATTCTGATTCTTGAGATCTAACAAGCTCTTGAAATTGACATGACCATATCTCTTGTGCCATTTTGTGGATAGTGGCATTTGTTGTGGTTGAGCTGACATGGCATGCATATCTGGTACTATAGCTAGCATTCTATACAAGTGTCCTTCCTTGACACCTTTTCCTACTAGAGTTGAAATCTTTTGGATTTATGTCTAAGAGTGCATTCATCTTCGTCGAAGACAAATCGCTAGTTCTGTTTCATCATTTAACTTACTTACAAGAGGTTCTTGTTGAACTTCGGAACATAGAGTCCATCTTTTACCAATCCTTTCATACCAATGAAATTGTTCATAGGGATAACTTCAGTCCCTTGCACTGGATTTGGTGTAAATTATTTGCTATGTAGATGACATTCTTTTGACCTTCTAATGGTTTCATCTTTGTGAACCATTCCTGTTGATTTGTCATGTGAGATGATGCACCGCTGTCAATGTACCAAGGATCCTAATTTGCTTGGTCGACTTGATAGCTGAAATCCTCTTTTGGATTGCCATCAGTGTCTAGGTACACTGTATCAATCTTCTCCCTTTCCTCGTTTGCAAGAAACATATTCCCATGTTCATTTGCAAAATGACTGAGACTAGAATGTCCACCACAATGATTTCCTCTACCACAGATATTCCCTCGATTACTTCTGGATTGGCTACCTTGGTCATACTGCTTCTTGCCGGCAATCTCTTTCATAGTGTCCAAACTTATGATAGTAGTTGCACTGGATGTTTGACATGTTGGTGGATGCATTTCCTCATCCTTGGAATCTTCTTCTATTGGAATGATTTCCTCTTTGCTGATGCTAATGTTGCTGAGGATGATGCTGATGCTAATGCTGACTTTGCTGATGATTTTATTGTTGATGATGACCACTTCTCTAGAATGATCTACCTCTACCTCTGCTTCTATCTGAACTTGGGGGGGTCACTCATCATATGTAACCCTATCACGTGAGTTCAATAGAAGGTTATTTTTATTTCCAAAATTTACTAAAATTAATTTACATAAGGGAATATTCAAACTAGTTTTGGAAAAAAATTACAGGTTTGTATAGAAAAATGGTACATTTTATTAAGAAATTTTTTACAGATAAGGGATTTTACAAATAGGACTTGAATGCACATGATATAGAGGGTTTATACATAGTGACCCCTCAAAGTGTCTGAAGCTATGAATGCTTGATCATTAGAATGACCTTTGTGTGCATGAATAGCTTGAGTCCTGAGTTCTTCACCAAGTAAGACTGACTGGATTTCTTCTAGTGTCGAAATTTGTCATTGGATGGCAATACTCTAGACTAGTATCCCTCTCCTAGTCTTTTCATGATGACTCGAACCATTTTTTATCTCTCCTGCTGCTGTGAGTTGATTGTTGGTCTTTGATCTAGAGTACAAAAGCATGATCGGTTTCACTGCTATTGCGGAAACTTTGGTTGATTTGGTTTCTTAGTGTGAGAATCATGGATGTGTTCTTGGACTCGTAGGGAGCTGTGAACATATCCCATGCTTCTTTGGATGTCTTGATGGTGTTTAGATGTCCTAGCATGACATCTTGCACATTCTAGTTGATCAGATGATATACATACTTATCTTTCTTATCCCATTCTGCCTGAGCTCAGGCAATGGCAAGATTTGCTATTGGTGTAGAAACTGTTTGTGTAGCTGTAGATCCCACTGCTAGTGTTGTGTGACAATAGGTGGAGTAGAGCTACCACTGGTTGGATCATCCAATGGTCTAGGTGTAGATCCATCGACATACTCCCATTTGTCTTGAAGTACAAGAATGATCTCCATTCGGTATTTCCATGTGCCATAATTGGAGTTGCCTAGCTTAATAGATGCCTCCAGATTGAGGTTGCTAGTTGTAGACATGGTTCAAGAAATGTACTCAAAGTGTCGTAAAATTCATTGTCTAAATCAACTGCAAAACACTGACTGTGGTAAGTGAAATCTGAATTGTCGGTGAAGATAGAACTGCAATATTATAATCCAACTTGAATTACAACGCTTGTGGCAAATGATGCTAAGAATAGCCAATAGGCTGTACAAGGCTGCAATGATGTGCACAATGGGGATACATATCACAATGGAAGAATGGGAGTATGCTAGAGGATGCATGAGCAAGGTCGGTATATAAAATCTTATGCATAAGTTAGGAGCTTTCAACAATTTAGATTGCTTATTCAATTGATTTTGTCTTGGTGTAGTGTACTATGTTCAATGATATATGGTGTGAGGGCAAGCATTTTTGGACATAACAAATTGATGATAAGAGAAACACACAAGATTGTGGCATCATTGCTACCTTTGAGGGAGCCAATGGAGCCATGGATGATTATTGTGGCATAATCCAAGATATTATTAAGCTTGAATTTCAACGCTTCTTTGTGTATGCTTTGGATGTCAAGTGGTTTAAGGACATGTTCAAAAGAGGCCCTAATGCAATAATCAAATTCCATGCAAGTGGCTTTGTAACTATTGACTCCACAAAGTTTTGGCAAACCAAGAAGGACACACTAGTAGTACCACAACAATGTGAGTAGGTCATGTACACATATATAAAAAGACTCACTTTTAAATATTTGATACCTTCAATGCAAGGAAAATAACATGATTGTATTTGTGTTTGAATTAGGTTGTCTATCAACCAATGGTGGATAATAATAGGTGGTGGCATGTCATACCTATTACGCCAAATTCCAAAGTGATGTATAATACATTTACTAATATGGAGGATGATCATGGCCATGGTGGTGATGATGGTCATGATACGAGAGAGGAGAATGATCATGAGATAGGAGATACAGATATTCAAGCCATTACCCCCATGAGGATGAGCCTGCCATTATTGATGTTGATTTCGATGAGCACATGAGTAGCATAAGTAGTAGTGGGCTGAATGTATGTGTAGATCTCAACATTGGTTTGGATTTTGAAGTAGATAGTTTGGCAAGGGTTGCTTTCATTGAGGATGAGATCGACATCATTGATATTGGCATAACTATTTTATATATTTTCTCATTCTCCTCACCTCACTTAATTTTTGTATATGTGGGTTTGCAAAAAAACATTGATATTTTTATTAAAATTATGTGCTTTGGTAATCATGGGCAATGTTTGGAAAGCAATGATGCATATTTATTAGCCTGCAGCAAAATTTTACTCTCTGTATTCTTTGTTGTACTTTTGTAAAGGCGTCTAAATATGCATCTAAAAGACAGTGCAGATGCGCTATTAGATGCGTTAATAACCGCACTATTAGATGCACTAATAGATGTGACCGTATTTTCACTATTCTATCTATGCCTAGAGATGTGCTCACTATTTTGTGCATCTATAGTTGCTTTGTCTTGTTGTGTCTATCTAATTTAGCTTCTTCCTTTAACTTCATTTCTACATTTCTTTCCTCCTTCTACCATGCTAGTGCCTTCCAAGTATATGTGTAAGAACCATAAAAATCAAGCCCTCCCCCCAAATCCCCTTTGCAACATTTGACCTTACTAAGGGTGATCATTTAATTGTAATACGGTTTATGCCATGTAGTAGCTTTGCTGCCACCATGCTAATTGGAGACTTAAGGTTTAAGGTGGATAGGTTTTTCTTTTGATTTGAGTAGCATTTTCATAACCATATGCTATCGGGGAATCCTAATATGATTTGATTAGCATTCATGAACTCTAATATGATTAGCACACAGGAACTCTAATACAATTAGAGGAGCTAATCTGATTAGCATGAACTCTAATATGATTAGCACCCAAATAATCTACTATGAATAAAGGAGCTGATATGATTAGCCACCATCAGATACTCTAATGAGGTTAGAGGGCCAATGAGGCAAATACTCCGAAAGCTCTAATGTGGTTAGCATACAAAATTGTCACATGTGATTGGAGCATAAATAACCAATGTGATTGGCACATAGAAACATACCCAAGTGGACGAGATAAGTGAGTAAGTTCCATTAAGGATGAATAAAGAATTAGGAATTGGGAGGCACAAATGCGAGGACTATAATTAATTAGTAGAATTTGCAAAGCATGTGGGGAGGATGCTTTGGGGCACCTACCTAGAATTTGCAAAGCATGTGGGGATAATGCTTTAGGACTGTAAATAATGAGTAGAATTTGCAAATCATGTTGGGATAATTTGCTTTAGGATAGTAATTAATGAGTATATTTGCAAAGCAGGGAGAGTGCTTTGGGGCACCTAGGTGGGCCAACCCACTTGCACATCGGGTCGACCCCCTATAGCAAATAGGGGGCTGCCATGCATCCCTATAAGAGAATGACACCTTGCCTCTAAAGGGCTGACTCCTACCCTATATGGGCTAACCAGGTCCACCCACAATGGACTATCACACAACCATAAAAGGGGCTACCCCCTCTACCATATGGGCTTTACACATACGTGGCCGATCAGTAGGTTGGACCACCTTAGCCAGAATATAGCCTCCTAGGGCTTGGAGACTTGAGTGTTTTCTACCCCAAGGGTGGCCACACAGGCCGGCCCACCTTTACCATAAAAGGCCAGCTAGAGATGGGGCTACAACACCAAAGGTGACGATCAGATGGCGTATGATTTTACTTGTTTTGAATGGTTGTTTTCCTTGGCATTTGCTATTTCTTGTTCTTTGCATTTGAATGTGTGTTTTGCAAATAAGTTTTTATGCTTTTTTGTTTTTTTCTCTATTGTATCCTATGAATTGATTGCCCCCCTTAAACTTCCATATTGTTGTAGTTCTTATGGAAACATGGACACTTGCACCTAGTTTTATAGATGTACTCACATATTTACACATGCACAAATATGAACACATATTATTTAACATGGACATATGCACCTAAGGCCTACTCATGTTCTTGCACATGCACAATTATGTACTATAACAATCCTTTGTTCTTTGTTTTTTGCATCTTGAAGATATGTAAGACCTTCTTACTCCTTAAATTGCTTGTGTATGCATGTTTCTTTATGCAGTAGAGTCTAGATCTCTAGAGGTTTATGAGCGGGGGAAGTGATGCCCCTCGCCATTCACAGGAGTGGGTGGAAGTGATGCCCCCTGCTAACATGGCATATGGGGGGCCTTTCCTATGTTTGAGCCATTTCTTTTTTTTGGATTGCATGTGTTTCTTGTATTTGCATAAGTATATTGAAAGGATGGCCATCCAAAAGTGTAAATTATGCTACATGAACCATCACTTGTAAGCATGTGATTATGATGTTGGTTGTAGTGCAGCAAGGTGCAGCATCAAGGTTTAGTGCATGGGTAGTAGAAGGACAACTATGTGGACAACAAGCATGCACAAGGATGGCCATCCAAAAGTGTAAATTATGCTACACGAACCATCACTTGTAAGCATGTGATTATGATGTCGGTTGTAGCACAGCAAGGTGCAGGACAAGGTTTGCTACATGGGTAGTAGGACAACTATGTGGGCAACAAGCATGCACAAGATCTACCACACAAGGTCTAGTCGATCTCCAAACAATAGAAGCACATTTGATCACAAGGATCAACCTTGATTGGCTATCAATAAAGGCCAACACATGTGGTATCGATGGGTCTAGGTTGAGGCTAGAGAGACCTAGCACATGGGCTCATATGAGATGCTAGCCAGGGCTATATACATGCCCAAACAAATAAATGCAATCGAATTCCAATAGTAGTATTTGTAAGGTAGTACCACAAAGGAATTTTGAATCTATTTACCATGCTAGGTAAATGCTGCCTGACGTGGCCATGTGGCAAGCTACGAGTGGTGTTCTACCTATTATTGCACTTGTTTCAGGTCATTTCTAGGCCCTTTACTTGGCCCAAACTTGTCTTAGAACTATTGCATTGCAGTCCAGATCCTAGAGAGCTTTAGGATACATGGTTCTGCCCATTTTTAGCCTCAACCAAGTCCATATAGCATGTGCCAAAAGCTCCTAAGTGATGCACCACTTGCTAACTCTGGTCACCTTCAAATGCTTCTCCAAATCACTCTAGATCTCCATTGCAATCCCAATGAGTGCGCTAGCAGTAGTCTTGTGACAACTACATATGCTTCAAATACCTCTTTTGAACCTGATGTTGATACTATATGCACTGCAATACATGCTTAGGTACCTGCACAATGCCTTACTACTACTTCTTGTTGTCGTCAAAGATAGCTACATAAGCTTCCTTATGCTATCCCTGATTTAATCTTTATCTATATTGGCACACTTCCCCCATGCTCTCCTCATGTATGTATATGTACATGTATAGAATGTCGAGGTTCTCATTTAAGAATTTTGGAGCGTAACTAATGTTCTTGTATTAACTCATCATTAGAAACCAAGTTGTCTACCTAATTAAGCTTATGTGAAAGACGACAAGAATGGTACTATTTAATCGATTTGGCTCTAATACCAATTCAATAGAAATAGTAATCATAACTTCCTATGGATAGTCCCATCTATTAGCAACTATTGAATGATTTTTCTTCCGTAGAACCAAGTTACAAGTATGGGACTTATGTGCTATAAACATTTGACAAAATTTACTGAAATAATGAGACATCATCTAGGGGTACCTTTTAGCCTCAAAGTACTTACTTGGTATATTGTCTTAAGTCCTATCCCAAACACTTGCTGTACATTTCTTGGTCTATTTGCTGCTATTGCTATATATACTCCTATAATATCCTATGCTCCATTTACTGTAGCAACATCCACTATTCCCTTTGCTACCTATTGCTACATCTACTACTAAATTTACTAAAATTTCTACTCAAATATAAGCTTCTACCATTCCAATTCCTATAAAACATGCTACTATTTTCTATTCCAATCCCTACAACATATGCTACTATTTACTTTGCTATTGTTTTACAGTAGAAATCATTGTCTAAGATTGTTGTCTCTGTGCCAACATGGACTTAGGTAGAACAGAATGTGTGTGTAGAGTAGTGGCAAAGCTCCGCTTGTACTTGCATAAGGCTAGAAATAGTCCCTCTTAGAAATCCAACATGCATGTTCGACATGCAAGTTCTACATATGATTCCTACATGCAACTTCTACATGCAACTCCTACATGCGAGCTCTACATGCAACTCCTATATGTGAGTTCTACATGCATGTTCTAGAAACATGTAAGTTCTACATACGATTCCTACATGCAACTCCTATATGCAAGTTCTACATGCGACTTCTACATGCAACTTCTACATGCGAGTTCTACATGCAACTCTACATGCGAGTTTTACATGCAACTTCTATATGCAAGTTCTACATGTAGAGAGAGAATGTCTTACAATTCCTACATGGAAAGAGAGAAGCTCTCCAACTTGTATAAATACCCCATAATGGAATGAAGCCCACACTCTTTGGGGCATTGCATTGAAATCTACTTTGGTATTCCAAGCAATTGTCACAAGTGTCCATGCTTCCTTGCACTCCATGTCCAAAAGCATGTCCTACCCTCGCAACTCCTCCTCCCCTCTCCTCCAACCTTGTAATCCATCCTCTCCCTCTCCTCCTCTCTCCTCCTCCTCCCTTCTCCTCCTCACTCTTCCTCCTCCTCCTCCTCCTCCTCCTCCTCCTCCCTCCTCCTCCTCCTCCTCCTCCCTCCTCTCTCTTTTTTACCCCATGCTCTTACACCTTCTTCCTCTCCCACTACTATGCTCCCCCTAAACCCTTAGATCCTCAACCCTTAATCTCCATGATCTACAAGGGAGAAGAGTTCTCCACCATATACTCTACTCTAAACCTTGGAACCTCTTCTAAACTCTGGAACCTCCTTCTAAACCTTGGAACCTCCTTCTAAACCTTGGAACTCCTTCTAACCCTAGAACCTCTTCTAAACCCTGGAACCTCTTTCTAAACCTTGGAACCTCCTTCTAAACCTCCCTCTAACCCTTGAATTTCTCCTAAACCTTTGCAACCCCCAATAAAGATAAAAGCCTTCATTACCTCAACCATGATGATACACGTTTCTTTTACACATGCATGCACTATGTTTGCTTACCATACTTAAGCCTATGTGTCTCACCAAAACACGACTCAAGGTCCTAAGCTACACATATACTACAAATGACAACCCCGATATATGGAACCCTACATACTAAGAATGCCCTGCTCTTCCCACAGAAGCCGTGGGAGAGAGCCAACATTTGGTGCCACTGTCGGGGAGACTAGCATCTCAAGTGATAAGTAAACACATGCAGGTATGTGTTAAAAACAAACTACTTCGAACTTTCATGAACATAGCTAGGAGAGCTAAAATTTTTCCAACTCAAGGTTTTTTTTTTTTAAATTCCTAGTTGAAACTCTTCGTTACTGCTTTAGGAAAATGGATGTTTTCTGGAAAAACAACACCTTAAGGAATAAATTAGACCATGTGATGTCAGAGTGTAGAGCTTGTAATTCTGAACATTTCTCCTTGTTACGAAAGCACATTCTAACACAACCACCAAAGTTATGGGCAATCAATGATTAAAGGTTCTAAATGCCATAACCCAAAAGAAAAATTAAAACCACCTCCCTAGACAAATGTGGACAAATTCAAAGCTGCACATGTATTTGACTAGTCAAAAGTGGACAAATTCAAAGGTGCACCAAATTCAAAGCTACACATGTATTTGACTACTCAAACCTCTCCTTCTTCTCTTGTGGCTTTCTTCTTCACCCAGTATGTGTGCTTGGAGATGAGTATGTTGAAAAGAAAGCAGGTGCAGTGGAGTGAGGAAATGAATGAAATGTAGGTTTAAAAACCAATCCATGAATCTAAAAGCACATCAAACAGTGCATCTACATTATGTATTAGATGCACCTATAGATGCATTTCACAGTACAGACGCACCTATAGATGTGCTTTTAGATGCGCTACATAGTTTTGGGATTAAATTTGCAAGCACAAACTTTTTTTTTTTGAGTTGTTTATTTGTAGATGTCTTCATCTTCAACAAGTACCTCCAGTGAGGATGAATCCCTCCATATCTACCATCGAGAAATGTGGTTGGAGAAAAAAATCAAATGTATGTGTGATCGATGTCGAGGAAATAACATGTATTGTGCATGTTGAATTACACTTAATCACATTCAAAACTTTGGATGTGCCTCATAAGGTTCTACGACATTTTCCCATATTAATCCCTTGCATCCAATATATGTTCAAGTGCGAATCCATTGTAGAGCTCATGTCATGTCATTCCTCCCACCGATCAACCGATGGCAAGTGGAGATCTCCCGCAGACACTCCTGCATGGAAGATATTGAAGACACATGGCCAAGCTTCAAGGAAGAGCCTAGGAGCTTGAGGCATGGATTGGGTATGGATGGTGTGAAGCCATTTGGTCACAATGTATGGCTAGTGATATTGGTGAATTATAATCTTCCACCCTCTATGGCGATTAAGAAAGGACATGTTATGTTATTCCTTCTAATTCCAAGGAAACATAAAGTAAAAAACATGGATGTTTATCTGGAGCCTTTGATTGATGAGCTGGAGATACTTTGGAGAGGTATCAAGGTGCATGACATGAGCAGGCCTCCCTCATCACCAAACTTCACATGCAAGGTAGTTTTGATTTGTCTGATGCATGACTTTCCAGGCTATGGCGAGTGTTCACATAAGCATTGAACTTTTAATTATGAGTATGCAATCGATGTGGTACCCTAAACCCACCTTGCTTACACAATCGCATCTATTATTTAGGTCTCACTACATTGGGTTACCATGTTGTTGTCTCTGTGCCAACATGGACTTAGGTAGTACAAAATGTGTGTGTAGAGTACTGGCAAAGCTCCGCTTGTACTTGCATAAGGCTAGGAATAATCCCTTTGAGAAATCCAACTTGCATGTTCTACATGCAAGTTCTACATACGATTCCTACATGCAACATGCGAGTTCTACATGCAACTCCTACATGTGAGTTCTACATGCAACTCCTACATGCATGTTCTACTTGCAACTCCTACATGCAAGTCCTACATGCAGGTCCTACATGCAATTCCTACATGCATGTTCTACATGCGAGTTCTACATGGAACTCCTACATGTAACATGCAAGTTCTACATGCAACTTGCAACTCCTACATACAACTACTATATGCAAGTTCTACATGTAGAGAGAGAATGTCTTACAATTCCTACATGCAGAGAGAGAAGCTCTCCAACTTGTATAAATACCCCATAATGGAATGAAGCCCACACTCTTTGAAGAATTGCGTTGAGTTCTACTTTTGTATTCCAAGCAATTGTCTCAAGTGTCCATGCTTCCTTGCACTCCACATCCAAAAGCATGTCCTAACCTTGCAACTCCTTCTCCCCTCTCCTCCAACCTTGCAACCCATCCTCTCCTCCTCCTCCCTTCTCCTCCTACCTCCTCCTCCTCCTCCTCCCTCCTCCTCCTCCTCCTTCCTTCTCCTCCTCCTCCTCCTCCTCCTCCTCCCTCCTCCTCCTCCTCGTCCCTCCTCTCTAAGAGTGCTGTCAATGAAAGCAAGAATGGAAGAGGAAGAGAGAGAAACAGAGAGCCACACAAGTTTTGGTGGGTGCAGAACACCCTAATCTTCTTTTTCATTCATTTATATATGTGTTTGAGTATTGTACATAACTGGGGTAAAGGCACAAAGACCTTTAACCCCCACAACCTCCCACTTAAAGGACAATGTGCCTTTAAGGGAGAACAACCAGTGAGCATACTATCCAATGCCCATCAATACACGACAATACTCAAACCGCTGACTACGTAGACTCTTCATTAGCATATTTGTAGGGTTATCATCTGTATGAACCTTGACAAGCTCTATGCGCTTGTCCTCAAGTACCTCCCTGATGAAATGGTACCTGACCTCAATGTGTTTGGTCTTGGCATGAAAGACCGGATTCTGTGCTAACTGAATAGCACTCATGAAATCACTATACAATGTCGGTACACCTGTATGAATCCCCAAATCTCCCACTAGCCAATCAAGCCATATAGCCTCCTTGCAACCCTCTGTGGTTGCAACATACTCAGCCTCTATGATAGACAAAGCAACGCACTTCTGTGTGCGAGACATCCACGACACTGCACTACCTGCAAAGGTGAACACATAACCAGAAGTGGATCCCCTACTATCCACATACCCTACATAGTCTGAATCTGTGTACCCAAGTACGCGCATGTCTCCTCTACCAAAGCAGATGCACATCTCCTTGGTACCCTTCATGTACCTCATGATGCACTTAGCTGCCTCGCAATGTCTCTTTCCTGGATTAGCCATATACCGGCTAACAACTCCCACTGCAAATGCAATGTCTAGTCTAGTAGCTATCATAGCATACATAAGACTCCCAACTACTGATGCATAAGGAACCTTGGCCATCATGGCCCTTTCCTCATTTGATTTGGGACTATCTGTATGACTCAGTTTCACATATGGAGGCAATGGAGTACTCACTACCTTCCCCCCCTCCATATTGAAACACTGCAATACTTTTGTAACATACTCTTTTTGTGAAAGCCAAAGGAGATTCCTACTCCGATCACCCGTGATGCGCATACCAAGAATATGACCTGCAAGTCCCAAATCCTTCATATCAAAGGCCTCATGCAACTTGGCCTTTAATGCATCTAGCTCATAAGTATTCTTGCTAGCCAATAGCATATCATCCACATATAGTGCCAAGATTATTAGGCTATTATCCTTAGCCCTTTTAGTGTAGAGGCAGTGATCAATTTCACTCCTTCTAAAACCCTGGGATCGAATTAATGCATCAAACTTCTGATATCATTCTCGAGGTGCTTGCTTAAGACCATAGAGACTCTTCTTTAGCTTGCAAACTAAATGATCTTTGCCCTTTTCTTCAAAGCCTTCCGGCTGCACCATGTAGATTTACTCATGCAAATCCCCATGCAAGAAAGTTGTCTTGACATTCATCTGCATAAGCTCCATATCCTCTGATGCCACTAGTCTAAGCATGCATCTAAGTGTGGTCATCTTCACAACCGGAGAGAATGTCTCATCAAAGTCCACACCCTTCTCTTGCTTGAACCCTTTAGCGACCAAACGGGCCTTGTACCTAGGCACATCATCACCTGTGACCTTCATTTTGTAGACCCATTTACATGGCAATGCTTTCTTTCCATGTGGCAAAGAAACCAAGTCCCAAGTCTTATTCTTCATAAGTGAACTCATCTCTAATTGCATAGCATACTCCCACTTGCATTGATCCTCGTGCATCATAGCCTCTCTGTAGCAAGAAGGTTCCCTGCAATCAGTAAGCATCACATAGTCTATCCCTAGAATAAACCTATCAGGTGGTCTAGACACTCTAGATGATCTTCTCAAGGGCATTTCAGCTTGATGTCTCACCTGCATATCAGCCACATTTGGCTCATCATTTCTGCCAATAGATGATCCATCATCTACCCTTGATTGTATACCTGTGGGAGTACTTGGTGGTACCATTTCTTGCACATTTGGTGCATGGACAGCTTGCTGTCTATCAACATATGCAGGTGGATTCACATCCTGGAAAGTGATTCTCCTCATTTCCACATCCCTATGGGTGCCTTATGCATCTTCTTCTCATTGAAGACTACATCATGGCTGCGTATAATCTTCTTTGCTTTTGGATCCCAGAGATGATAGCCCATCTCTCCACTTTCACCATAACCCAAAAAGATGCATTTCCTAGACTTAGGATCTAGCTTCTTTCGAAGCTCTTTTGGCACATGTGCATATGCCTCACACCCAAATATATGCAAATGAGAGTAAGACGGCTTCTTGCCACTCCATGCCTCTTCAGGAATACCACCATTCAAACTCTTACTAGGTGATCTATTGATCACATGCACTGCAGTCTTCATTACCTCAGCCCAAAAACCACCAGAAAGACTTGCATTGGAAAGCATGCATTGCAACCTTTCTTGAATGGTATGATTCATCTTTTCTGCAACTAGATTTTGCTCTGGAGTATGAGGGTATGCGAGCTCCCTCTTAATCCCACGTGTATCACAGAAATGTTGAAAGTCATGAGAGAGATACTCTCCACCATTGTCAGTCCGTAGGCATTTAAGCATTCTACTTGACTGATTCTCAACCAAGGCCAGCCATTGCTGAAATACTTGGAACACATCACTCTTCCGAGCTATAGCATAAGCCCACACTTTCCTAGTTGCATCATCAATGAATGTCACATAGTATTCAGCCCCGCCTAATGACCGTGTAGGTGTGGGACCACATACGTCTGAATGCACCAAATCAAGCTTTTCAAACTCTTTCTTTCCCCTTCTTTTATGGGCTGATTTAGTCTTCTTCCCATAGAGACAGTGCTCACAAATTCAAAATCAGAGAAACTCAAATGCGGTACATAACCCAAATGGCATAAGAGTTTCATTCCATTCTGGCTCATTTGCCCCAACCTACAATGCCATAAAGAAGTGCTTGGCTGCACGGTTATTGTAACAACATGATCAAATACCCCTGATACATGTAAGGGATAAAAAGTCCCACACTGAGAGTGCTCTCAACGGAAGCAAGAACGGAAGAGGGAGAGAGAGAATCAGAGAGCCACACAAGTTTTGGTGGGTGCAGAACCACCCTAATCTTCTTTTTCATTCATTTATATATGTGTTTGAGTATTGTACATAACCAGGGTAAAAGCACAGTAACCCTTAACCCACACAACCTCCCACTTAAAGGACAATGTGCCTTTAAGGGAGAACACCAGTGAGCATACTATCCAATGCCCATCAATACACGACAATACTCAAACCGCTGACTAGGTAGACTCTTTGTCAACATTCTAGAAGGATTCCTCTTGACTCCACACTCCTCCACATGCCTTCCACACGCTTGGCATGTGGCCTCTCTTATATTATTGGAACAAATGGACATGAGCCCACCTCTTTATATGACTCACTCTTCCTATTTTCTAAAAACCCCATAATATCCCATACACAAATAACTCTCACCCCATACCAAGGTAATTATAATTCATACCTATGGTATTTACAATGATCCGTTCCACTCATCCTCTCAATCCCATACAATATCTTAGAAAATAGAAATAAGTGAGAACTGCTAGGCTATCACTTGATACTCAAACTCTTATCAAACATACTCCAAACATAGAAGAAAACAATACCAATGCCAAATAAAAAATATCAATTTTTGGCATCACATTTTCCCCCCCCTAGCAGATCCTCTCTAGTGATAGAGAGGGTCTACTAAGGTGGTCGAGCATAGAAGAATTTAAGGCGATACTCATTGGTGCATCTAGATGTCACCATGCCATCAACATCCTCAAGCTAATAGGTTCCATTCATGAACTTCTTTTTGACACGACATCGTCCCTTCCATCGGCCAATAAACTTTTTGTCTAGCCGCTTGTCTAGATGACTATCAAATCTCATGACCAAATCTCCTTCTGCAATATCTTTCTTCTTGCATAATTTGGTGTCAAAATGGGCCTTGCATCTTTTTTGAGGAGCTTCCAAGTTTTGTACGCCTATAATCTGCATTCATCCAAGGCTTCTAGTTGTAACAAGCATTGAGCATAGGCATTCTCATGTCCTTCTTTTCTTGCAACAGCAGTGCGAAGACTATGTATCTCCAATTCAATGGGCAAAATGGCTTCTATTCCATACACTAGTTGGAAAGTGTGGTTCTGTAAGCCCATAAAACTTTTTCCAAGTGCCTATCGCAATGCCTTTTCTTGGTGTCTACAAGCTTTCCCATTGAATTGCACAACAATCCATTTGTTTTCTCAGCCAAGCCATTACATTGGGGATAGTATGGCATGGACATGCTATGATTTATCTTTAGCTTATGCACCACATCTTCAATTAGTTCATTTCTAACAGAGGTTCCTCCATCAGTGAGAATTTCCAAAGGACAACCAAAGCGTGAACAAATTTGATCAAAGAGAAATTTTGCAACTATACTTGCCTTGCTATTGACTGTGGCCTTGGCCTTTGCCCACCGAGTCGCATAATATGTGGCCACCAATAAATAATGCTTGCCCTGAGATGTGCGAGGGAGTGGTCCTACAAAGTCTAACCCCCACCTCTCAAATGGTCCATATGCTAGAATAGGCTTCAAGGGCCCAGGAATCAACTGTCACCTTCCAAACTTTTGGCATACTTTACAACTTTGACACCATTCATATACATCCTTATGGAGGCATGGCCAAAAGTAACCTACATTAAGAATTCTCCTAGTTGTGCTCACTGAAGCAAAATGACCAGAGCATTCATGACACATTTCTAGGATTCTCCTAGTCTCCATGGGATGGACCACCTGACGAAGCACCTTGTCTTTTCCCAATTTATAAAGAATGTCATCAACAATAGTATAGGGACAAGCCTTTCTTACCAATCTATGCTTCCATTGCGGAGTTAACCCTCGAGGAAACATGCCTTCTTCCACATATTGTTGAACATCTTGCAGTTTTGGCCATCCAGTGTCTACGAAAGAAACCACCCCCCAGTCTTGTACTACAATGTTTTGGGTAGCTAACTCATCTACCCTTTGATTTTCTTTTCTGTTTATATGAACAAACTTGCAAAAATCAAATTGACTACATAGTGCCATAGCCTTTTGATTAAGCTCCTTCAAATGAGGACTTCTTGTCTTGTAATGTCCTTGCATTTGCTTTATAATAAGCTGAGAATCTCCTCTTACTTCCAATTCTTTAACTTGACTTTGAAGACAACCCTCCAAACCAAGAATCAAAGCATTATACTCAGCTGCATTGTTAGTTGTGATACCTGGAAGCTCTTGTCCTCTTGCCCACACCTCTTGACCTTCAAAATTCATCAAGACTATCCCCTCGGCTCCTTGTTGGCATGAAGGACTAAAAGCCCCATCAAAATACAAGACAAAAGCTGTTGGTGGTGTCTCCCTTTCATCATTAATGTCCTCCTTATATTTCTTTTCTTCTCTTAGATCCTGCCATCCTGTGAGCAAATCTGCCATAATGGACCTAGTGGTATTTTCAGTGACAAAAGAGAAATAGAACTCTTGAAGCTCTGATAACCATTTTGCAAATCTCCCCCTAGGATTAGGCTTGCGAACTAGATATGCTAATACAAACTGAGAGGTAAGGAAGAAAAATGGCCGAGGTAATAAATAGGAGCGAAACTTTCTGTCTGAAAACACCAAAGAGAGGGCTTGCTGCTCCATTTCTTCAAACCTTGTTTCCACCTTTGTAAGCTATCGACTGGCATAATAGATGGGTTGCATTCTACCTGCCTCTCCTTTTTGTAGCAATACAGCACCAACTGAATGCAAAGATACACTTGGATTTACATAAAAGTCTTGAGACCAATCAGGGGGCTTCAATATTGGGCCCTTACTCATGGCCTCCTTAAGTTGCTGAAAAGACTCTTGTTGCTCCACACCCCATTGGAAAGAAACTCCTTTTCTTGTCAACAAGTTCGTGGGATGCACTATCTCTATGAAATCATCACAAAAGTATTGATAATACTTGGTTTTTACTAGAATTTTGTGAACATCAGTGATACTCTCAGGACTTGGCAATGCCATGATTGCTTGAATCTTGTCATGATCCATAGGATTTAGACACCCTTTTGCTTCATCAATCCTAGCTAAGGCCATCTTTAACTTCTCCATGTGATCCATGCACCAAGAATAAATGCAAAAATCATCCAAAAACACCCTTATGAACTTTCCCAAGTAAGGCTGGAGCACTTGACTCATGAACCTTTGAAATGTAGCTAGTGCATTGGTCAACCCAAAAGGCATCACTCTGTAAGAAAAAACTCCCCAAGGTATGACAAATGATGTTTTCTTTTGATCTTCCTCCCAAATATGAATTTGAAAGTACCCAGAATGCCCATCACATACAGAATACATCTCATGCCTTGCTACTTGGTCTAGTATTTCATCTTGGAATGGCAAAGGAAAATGATCCCTCTTAGTGCATGCATTCAAAGGATGAAAGTCCACACAAATCCGCCACTTATTTCCTTTCTTTGGTGTGACAACTATAGGAGATATCCATTTTGAATCATCAACAAAAAAGATGAATCCCACTTTAAGTAGTTGTGTTACCTCTTTCTTTAGTGCCTCAGCTTGCATCACCCCCAATCGCCTTAAGTGTTGCACAACTGGCTTGCTTTTTGACTTCAACTCAATCTTGTGCTCTACAAGAGAGACTGGTTGAACCTGTGAATAGCTTGTTGCAAAGACACAAGGAAAATCATCTAACATATCCAAGTACTGGAGCTTCTCACTACCTAATAGAGAATCATCAAGAAGCTCTTCATTGCATTGGTGTCGTTTAATGTGCTCCACATCCTCCACATGAAGTGTCTCTACAGGATCTTCTTGTACCAACACCTTGTTCCCTCCTAACTCATCCCAATCAGCACCAAGACAAAGACCAAAGGCCACTCCTTCCACCTCACCCTCTAAGCTAGACTCCTCAGAGCTACATCCTGTCCCTTCTTCTTCATCGGTTAAATTTCAGAGCTCGAACTCTCTGATGTTGAAGACTCCTCCTTGACAACTTCCTTTTTGTGACTTTTGATGTTGCAACACACCTTCTTATCATTTCCTTGCAAAATCAATTCTCCAATATTCCACTTTTGAACAGCCTTCACCTTGCATAGCCAAGGCTTTCCAAAATCAATGGATAGGCACATGCATCTGGCTTGGTAGGGATCACCTGACAAGTAGTCGGCACAGAAATTCCACATACATCCACTTCTAGATTCTTCATAACTCCCAAGGTCTGAACCCTAGTGTTGTCAACCAATTTGATGCGATAAGAAGAGATAGTACTAGAGTATTTTAAATTAGCATCTATCATGGTCTTCTCACCCGTGACATTAATCAATGCACATCCATCAATGTACACAATAGAAATCACTTGACCATCAATGATCACATCAACCACAGGTACGTCATCACCAACATCTATATCTATCTTTTGAACAATAGGAATGGCACTTTTCTTCTTTTTCTTGACACTTTTGTGCTTGCTAGCTTTTCCCATTCTTTCCATAGTTTTGGAGACAAAGCAAGTAATTGACCAAAGGTGATATGAGCTTCTTTTTCTTTAAGGTCAGACAACAAGTCATAACTTCCAATGCCTTGTCCTAAAGGAAAGTTTGACTGGCTAATTCTCCTTCTAGATGCCCTCTTTTTCTTAATACGGCATTCCTCTTCTTGATGTTCCTCATCCACTTCTTCCTTGCTTTCTTCTTCTTCTTTTGCTTTACCAGACCCCTATTTAGCCATCATTACCTCTCTTTCCTCATCCCCTGAAGAAGCTTCTAATAAGGATACTTGTTTTTCTTCTTTCTTTCTCAATCTAGGACACTCGGGGCGATAGTGATCCTTTTTATTACATTCATAGCAAGTGACTCCACTCTTATCTTGAGGCCTATGCTCACTCTTTGGTGCTCTAGGTTGTCGTGCATTAACCAAATGCAATTTCAAATCAGCAAACTCTACCATCAATTGGGAGATATTATGATCTAACTCAGAGGACTTTGGTACCTGAGGAGTGCCCATTACCTCCACTTTAGAAGTTGAAGTTGTTGAAGACATAAAAGAGGATTCGATCTTTAGAGAAGCTTCTTTCTTGGTCACAATGCGAAGTGCCTCCATGTATGTTGTTGGATCTTTACTCATTACTTTTGAGCGAAGAGAGGCTCCAAAGCCATAACAAATTTGCTCATCTTTAAGTGCTCCATCCCTACGAGACTTTAAGGAGCCGATGATGGAGATGCCATAGTCGCAAAGTTGCCCTTTCATACTTTGTCCATAAAGTTTCATATCGGATTGCCAACGCAGAGACCATCTCGCCCTCTCCTTGATAGAACCACTCCAACTGCAACATGAAAGCATTTGGCGACTCCACTGCCCCAAATCTCTGCTTCATTGCAGCCACCACTTGGTCCCAGTCCTCCTTGGTAGAGGCCAACTCAAGGCTACACCTTCATGGACCATCCAGAAAGCCGACATCCTCGAACAAAATCCCAAAGATAAGACTCCGGGCCTTCCCTTTGGGTCCCTCGAAACACTGGAATCTTCACCATGATGAAACATAAAAAGGAAACATCAAGATCCAAATAATATCCCAAACAAGATCCAAACAAGATCCCACAGAGCCTTAGTATACCAAGACCAACTTATTATGCATAACCACTTGTTGAAAACCCTCCACAATGTGATCCTCAACAAAATCTTTAAAAATAAGACCAAATGTACATGGCGTATCCACCAAAAAGATGTGACGTGAAGTTGGGGGTAATAAACTTCATGCACCTCTTCACTTCCTACTGCTTTCAAGCTGAGTGATAGAGATAATTATCACTGGGAAAGGGACATTAAAAAGAAGCTTTTATACCAAGAGACCACACCATACTTTCCTCCCTTAGATGAGAATGAAGATGGTAACATCCCAAGTCATGTTGTACTCAAGCATAGGGAGAAGGAAAGGATCAACAGAGGCCATAATCTCAACAAGCTGGTCTACACCAAAGAGAAGAGCGATATGTTGTTGAAAGAAGATCTTGCGCTTCAACATGACATGAACTGATATATATCGAGGAGTTTGAAAAGGCTGATTGGGTCAGATGGGTAGGTTCCAAGGAAACATTGCACCTCCTTCATAGACACCTTTACACAGCTCAAAACACTCTCCAAACTATCATAAGACACAAATACCCATAACTTTCAATAGAGACATGATATAAAATATTCAAACACATATCTAGATGCACCTTGAAATGGGCTTCACTTTGATATAAGTTTCATAAGAAAAAAGAAGCGGTCGGAAAGATATGGGCAGTTTACTGGACGGGGGTAAAAACTATTTGAAAAAGAAATAGTCACACACAGAGAGTCATAGATTTTTTGTTAGAAATCTAATACAATAACTAAAGACATAAGATGATGTTCTTGAAGAGAGCTTTGTGCTGATATAAGTTTTGTCCAAATCGGACCACCGAGCAAAAAGTTATGAGCCAAATATTGACAGTGGGTCAAACTATCATAAAAAACACCTACTTCTTCTATTGGTGCCGACTTGGGAGAGTGACTACCTCAATGATTAGACTTCATCAACGATCCAAGTCCCATAGAGGTCACCTAGGAGGGAAGGAAGAGCTCCCTTTATGGCTTGGGAAATAGATAAACCATGTATGTGCAATGAGCGGCCGAATAGACAACACTTTTGAGCACTATAGAAGAGAAAGCAATGGAAAAAAAGGGAAGAGACACTCAAGAGAGAGAACCTGAAGTGACCTTCATTACCAATAGAGTGAGACTCCACTCTAATGCAACTCAAAATACTACAAAAACAAGGGAGAAGAAGAGGTTTCATACGTACAAGAGGGAGTAGAAGCTCTAAGACTACTCATAGAGAGAGATGGACTCAAGAGTCTACATAACAGAATATCTACAAGAGGGAGAGCTCATGGAAGAGGCTTGAGGAGACTAGAGCTACAGCAACATGAGGCCTAATGGTGGAAGAGATGATGAACAAGAAGGGCTCCTTTTATAAAGATTTTGTCACCCTCCTTCACCCAATTACAATTGTTGCCTATAGATTCCTTTCCCCATCAATCACATAAGCCCATATGTCACCATCCATGTCCTTTTTGGCTACTCTTGCCATGTATCCCATCAAAAGATGCTCAAGACTTTCAAAATATTGAGAAAGTCAAGAGTCTCCCCACATGGAGCCCATAGGGACCCTCTCTTTTCCATATGTCCACATCCTCCTTATTCCACATGGGAATTCTAGAAGGATTCCTGTCGACTTTACACTCCTCCACATGCCTTCCACACTCTTGGCGTGTGGCCTCTCTTATATTATTGGAACACATGGACATGAGCCCACCTCTTTATATGACTCACTCTTCCTATTTTCTAAAAACCCTATAATATCCCATACACAAATAACTCTCACCCCATACCAAGGTATTTATAATTCATACCTATGGTATTTACAATGATCCATTCCACTCATCCTCTCAATCCCATACAATATCTTAGAAAATAGAAATAAGTGAGAGCCGCTAGGCTATCACTTGGTACTCAAACTCTTATCAAACATGGAAGAAAAAAATACCAATGCCAAATAAAAAATATCAAATTTTGGCATCACAGTAGCTCACAAGCTCGCCCATCTTGTAAATACAATCCTTCACATCCTTTGATGCACTAGGAGAAATGCTAGTAGTTAGTATGAACTAAACACATGAGCGATGGTTGATTAGTTGCTTCTACACCCACAAATTTGAAAGGAAAAAGAGATTATGCTGTCATACTTACTTGGAGCATCTTGTGCCAATCGTGTGATTTTGAGCTGAATATAATTGCTCTACACCTCTTTTCTTTCTCTTTGTGAAGGCCCCCTTCAAACACCTCATACATCTAGTAGGAGTACGAATTGTAGTGATAGCTCGCTTCACCACCACCATTTCTAGCATTGATAACCTCCATGGTGCATGAGGTAAAAAGACACGCCCATTTGGCCTCTCTTAGGGCCAAGCTTCATGTATCCTCCATGTGGTGCGTGGATCCTCCTTTATGCCTATGGAATCTCGTGTCCCATTCAAATGTTCCCAAATGGTAGATGCCACATTCTTGAAGATATGCATGGGATCAAGCAGGTGATTGATCTCAAGCTGGGAGTCGATAAAAGATGGAGTATCTAAACAAAAGATGGTGTTCGGATGCAATCTCTATTTTCATTCAATATAGCACACAATAGTTATAAACCCTTATCGGCTCATGCCAAGTGGTGGAGGAGTCATGGAACCACCCCAAATTCTCATCCAATCTCCTATAGTGAGTGACTGTGGGGGGACTTAATTCCAGGGGGCGACATATCTAGATCAGGTGGGAGAAATCGATGGTGATTAGACTCATAGATGATCTTATTCAATGTGTCTGCCCAAGACCACAAACAAGACATGCATGGTAACCTGATATAGTGAGACCTAGACAATAGATGCAATTGTGTAAGTAAGGTGGGTTTAGGGTGCCTTAATGCCAATTGCCTACTCATAATTAAAAGTTCAATGCTTACCTGAACACTTGCCATAGTCTAGAAAGTCATGCATCGTCGTCCACATCAAGACTACTTTGTAGTTGAAGTCTCGTGAGGGACGAGGGAGGCCTGCTCATGTCATGCACCTTAATACCTCTCCAAAGTACCTCCAGCTCATCAATCAAAGACTCCAGATAAACATCAGGATTTTTGACTTTATGTTTCCCTAGAATTAGAAGAGATAACATAACATGTCCTTTCTTAATCGCCATAGAGTGTGGAAGGTTATAATTCTCTAATATCACTAGCCATACATTGTAAGAGGTGCTTTTAAGACCAAATGGGTTCACACTATCCATACCCAATCCAAGTCTCAAGTTCCTAGGTTCTTCCTTGAAGCTTGGCCATGTGTCTTTAATATGCTTCCACACAAGGGAGGAATGCCATGACATGAGCTCTGTAATGGATTTGCACTTGAACATATGTTGGATGCAAGGGATTATGGGAAAATGTCACAGAACCTTACGAGGCACATGTCCAAAGTTTTGAGATCTGCTCTATATCTTGCCTCTCCACAAGTAGGACATTCTCTTGCCTCCCTATGTGGTCCACAAAACATAACGCAATCATTGATGCATGCATGGATGCACTTGTAATCCAATCCTCCAAGAGATCACATGTTGCCTTGCCATATCTCTTGAGGTCAATAATTTATTCTCCCTTGGAAGCATTTTACACAATAGCCTTCACGTGAAGACCATAAATGAGAAAAAGTATTCCACTAATTGACCCACTAGCATGATTCACCATGTTTGCAAAATAGACTTTAAAGCTTACTTGAGTAATGCATTCACACTTGCATTGCTCCATCCATAGATGGCCTACAAGTTTAATAACTCAAGGGAGGCACGTAGAACAAAGAGTGTGCATCCCCCAAAAAGTGGTGTCAATGCTACAGTAAAAAGATCGTCGTGCTCCATGCTATCATCCCTACCTAAGGGCTGATGGACAAATAAATCTCGCACCATATCATCAAACACCTCCTCCTCCACAGCCTCATGACACCATCACTCCATGCATCTGTAACGGTCCCTCCTGACGATCCCACCTCATATCGCCAATGCTTCGCCTCCTCACGATGAGCATAGGGCAACAATGTGGGTGTGGCACTGCATCCTATATCAAACTGAAAAAGGATCATATATCAAACACTTGAACACCCATAGGTATCACGAGATTGCACGCATGATGGAAAGAGGACATGCATGATGGAAATCACAGGATTGCATGCATGATGGAAAGAGGGCATGCATGATGGAAATCACAAGATTGCATACATGATGGAAAGAGGGCATGCATGATGGAAATCTTCTTCTCTTCTTTTCTGCAGTTCATCATGTGGCCAAGAAGTTCTTGAGGAGCCTCGCCTAATCTTCAGGATGCCATATTATAGCAATTATATAACCTTTTGGGGCACCCTCCCACTACTCAAGGTTATACACATACATGACGAGTACTCAAAACATCCCCCAGGAGTCGGTAGTATAGACTCCAAACCACCCCAACCCCACACCAGCTAAGATTACTCTTGTGGAGTCAAGACAGCCCAGTAAGCTATAGAGCCACATCCCTTCTGCCCAATCATCAGAAGTCCCTTCGCCCCTGTGGTCTAGTGTCCCTTCTCGCTGATCATCAGCACTCCCTTCACCTTGTAAGAAAACAATACAACGTCTATGCTCAACAGATAACAGGATCTCATATGCAAGAGAGAAAACAGATAGTATGGAGAATCAAAAATTTGATTACTGTAGAACTGATACAATAGATGGCGCTGCCTCCCAGCCATGCACTCCTGTGAGAGAAGCTTCAATGGCAATCTAGAAATAGTAGAGGACGGAGGCTGGATGCTAAGGAATCAGGGTTGCTGTATCCAGTGATGAAATGGGCTTCACGGGCTTGCTCTTATATAGCCACTAGTCATAGTCGGTTAGACCCAATTTGGTGACCGACCCAGTCCGCCCAAAACGGTCGACTGGGGGTTGGTCCCGAAATAGGCCACCGACCACATGATAGAACTGTGGCGTAAAATAGAGCAACTTACCTATGGTCTCCGTTCGGCCCACAGCCATCCAGGATCATCTTGCATGGGGCTCCAAATGGGCCCTGCAACCCGAGAGTGGACTACCCCGAGAAATGCTATGTCTACCCTTAGTGCAGTTAGTCATGGGATGCCTTCCTACACTTGCATGTAGCCTAGTTGGCAGTGTGCCAACTCCGTCCAGCCATCAGGCCACACATGGCCCCCATCTGGTGTCCAAACCAGGACCTACCAGATAACCGAGCTACTTAAATGCCTTCTCCTCATATGGGGGCTTACAAGTAGAGTTAGCTGGTTCCCGCGCAGTGTGGAGCATTGATATCTAACACATCCCTATGGTGGTCTAGAGTCCCTTCTCCCCCCTGTAGTCAAGAGGCCCTTCTACCTCGTAGAGCTGCCAACATACTTCTGTGTGGTCGAGAGTCCCTTCTCCAAACACAAGTGGCTAGCATACTAGCTTTTTACGATAGGATAGTAGGCGTAGTAGTAGGGAGAGCTCTGGGGGATGCATGGCACAATGCTTTGGGGGAGGTAATGGTGGGGGCGGGGATGATTCAGATGATGCAGACGTGCTAGAGGGTGATGGTATAATCTTCTATGACATCACTCAGAGAGGAGGCATCTTGATGGATGCACAAAGAAAGGACATCATGGCCTTCATGCGCTCTATAGTTGCTAACAACTATAGAGATTCCTTTATTCCATACAAAGAGTATCCAAAAAAGGTTGGCTGATTAGACCATCAATGCTATACAGTCTAGGTATCCCAATCCCCCCAATGTTGAGTTCACAGATAAATGGGCAAAGTCAAAGATTGTTGTTATACTTGCCAATAAAAGATCTTCACTTAAGAGGCATGCACTAGCCGAGATTGCCAGGAGAGAGGGAGGTCAACCACCAAGGGGCTAGCCCCACACCACTCATAAGCGTGAGTGGAAGAAAGCAATCAAGGTAGCAAAGGCAGACCCCAATCTGCACCACATGGAGGCACGAAGGATCCAAATGGAGCAATATGAAAACGTGCATTTTGGAACAGGGGGTGTTGAATAATGGGAGGTCCAATTTGTAAGTATCGATCTCAAATTATATTGTGTTTATGTGGTTTATTAGGAGGTTGTTTCTTTGTACTAACCCCTCCGCAAATTGTATCATCTTGCAACTTGATATCATGGGCAGGTACCCTACTCTTGTCGAGATAGCCTACCATCGTGGACGTCGCAGAGGACATACATGGAGGCACTTCTATGATGAGGGGTTGATTACTGAGGAGCAGTATATCCGGGCTATTGGAGCGCCCCCCAAGTATTTAAAAGTACTTAAATAATGTCAATATTGTAAATAAATATTTTATTTTTCTTACATTGATACATGTTGTCCCTCATTTACAGGCCCCTGGGGATATTCAGGAGGAAGAAGGCGAGGATACTAAGGAGGAAGAAGGCAATGAAGAAGGCGATGAAGAAGGGAGCGAGGACGTGGATGACTTAGATTAGTCGTAGAAGTAGTGCTAGCTACTCTTTTTTGTACTTTAAGCCATTGGCTTGGCTTTGTGCCTCTCTTGTATATACACTCCTCTTATTTTTTATATTTGAAGCCACAGGATGTGGCTTGGCTTCGTGCTATATGTACATACAAGCACTTTTTGGGCTATAAATTAATATACACTCCTTTTATTTTTTTGGCATTCAATTTCCTTGTGCAATGTTCTATCACTGAATGCCTTGTGAACTAAACGTTTTGGAGTTGTAATGTTTTATTTGGAATTGTAATCATAGGCTATAGATGTGCTTGGAATTGTGCTAATTAAAATGCCAACCGTGCTAATTAAAATGCCGTTGGCTGTAAGAATTGAATTGCACACTGTGGAAATGGAATTCTTGTAACCACAGAGCATACACAGCATTATGTTCAACCATACAAAATTCTACTTTTTTTAAAAAAAAATCTATAGAGCGTCTATAAGCGCGTCTATAGGTGTCTATATGCACGTCTATCTATTATATAGATGCGCCTATAGATGCGAGTCTCTAGACACACTAATAGATGCGCTTGTAAGTTTTTTTTAGTTAAAGAAGCGCGTCTGTGTGTGCGTCTATGGATGCTTTGTGTTGTTGTGAGAGTTGCTTTCAATGCAAAGAACACATACCTCTATCTCATTTATGCTAAAAGGTATGGACTTTAGAATCTATACACAATAATGCAATTAGCTTGAATATAATAAGTGATCATTACCTAAGCTTTAGGCAGAAGAGTGATTCTTTCTCAACATATTAGGTTAAGTTGACTGACAATATATTATGAGGTGCACAAGAGTGGAAAAGCTGTGCAGCTGAATATATTTGAGATTTATGTCAAATTTCAAGAGTATAGTCATGTCATCACCATAGGATAAGTGAAAACATGGCTACACCAAATGCATGATATTGTCCAAGCTTTATACTTCCCAAACATTCAAATCTATGTTTATGCTACATTGAAGCATCATATGAAGGCAGTGGAGGATAATCACCACAAAGACCATAACATCAATTGTTAGCTGGAGAAAGCTCTACAATCTAATTCTTTGAAAGAAAAGAAAATGCATGAACTTGTAAGTGACTTGCAAAGAATGCAAGCTGCACTGAACATAGTGCAGGCTACAAGGAACAAGCTTGAAGTTGAAGCCATAAAAATGAAGGATAATCTTGTGGAGGAAAGATTGACCTTGCAACAGACTATGCATTCTCACACATGAAATAGCAAAGAGGAGATCAAAGGGTAAAGAGATTCTATTGCAAATAAGGAAACATAAATTCAAGGATTGAGATTACAGGTAAATTGCTACAATCTACACTATCCCATATCAAGGAACAAGAATAAAACTGGCTAGATCAGCAAGCTCAGTGTGAAATCCTCGGTTAGCAAATGAAAGAAAGAAACATTGCTTACAATGAATTGTTTGATCTTCACCAACAAACAATGCTACAATTGTCAAAGAGAGAGAACATCTAACTTGAAGAGAAGGAAAACATAGGTCACTCAAATTCAGCAGACTTAGAAAGAAAACTGGGTTACATTCATAGTTGGGACTTGTAACCATCGTCATGTTTAGAACCTTACCTCTCTAGAGCAACAAAATGAAGTCGACTCATCACGAGCACCAAATTTAGAGAGGTTGTAGCTGGTTGATGTGAGGTATGTCTTGCCCCTACTAGTGGACTAGCATTGTGTCTGCATATACTAGCAATTAACCTTAAATTCCCTTTAGATCAACAACTCGTATTAAAAAATGAGCAAATCACAAAAAAGCATTTGTTGGAGGAAATCAAAACAAGATTTAAAAGCAACAATAGCAACTTATTACTTGCCAAAAAATTGAGCAAAGTGACCGAAAAGCATTTGCTGAAGGAATCCAATGTAGGCAAGGAAGCCATTGTCCAATGAGCACTGAAGTTTAAGAGCCAACCTGTGGGTTTTTCACAATTATAGCCAATAAGTTATCGCTAGCATGAGTTCCCACAATACCGTAATGCACAAATGGCATGAGTAGAACCAGCCAGCCAAGGATTTATACAAAAATTGGATACACATATTAATGCTTTCCTTCCACTCAAGCAAAGAGAATGGGCCCTTCAGTTATGGGCTTTCTTGATTTAGCCCACTTGATGACTAGAACTAAAGTTATGGGCTTTCTTGATTTAGCCCACTTGATGACTAGAACTAAAGACAAGGTGAGTGTATCGATATTGTTATAGCTAGAGCCTAGAAGAGATGATGAAGCATCTACAACAAGTTGGTTACGAGGAGAAAGACAAAGTTCAAAAGCATAGATGTGACTAGAGATCGAGGGAGCGGGCGAAACTGAAAGTGGTTCGAGTATATTCTCAAAGAATGGCGAGAGAAATTGAAACCTACATGTATATACTCTCAAGAAAGGGAGGGCAAAATTGAGCTTGTGAATGGGAGTGAAATGGTCTCTTTGGGGCTGAAAATTGACTTATAAAAGTCTATTAGAATAGCCCTTTCATATCAAATGGAGCCTCAAATAACGGTTTATGATTAGATGCCCCTCCTTTGAATAGAGTGCATGTATGTATTGTTGTGGATTGAAGGCGCTTGTATTTCTATAACTTTATTTGATATAATTCTTTGGGGAAGAGTCCGATGCCTCTCTCTCTCTCTCTCTCACAGACACACACACACAACACACGAAAAATCTTCCTTTCATTGACGACTAAATCAGGAAGACAATGACGTCTGGATTTCAAGCTTTTATCAGTAAAAATGGCTTCATTTTTTCTTTCCAAAAGTTCTGTATGAACCTGCATCCTGTTCTTTCAGCTGCAACGAGCAAAGTTTTTGCCAATATATTGTGTCGGTTACACAATCTCTCCTTTATTTTTACGCTTTTAGGAAACTGAATCTACAAGGGTGCGTAGCGGCAAAGCCTATTTGCTTCGAATGTATACAGTATTCTATCGAGCTAAAAGGGTTTTAACATGCTTCAAGATAGATCGTCAGAGCAAGCCTGCTTGCAAGCGAAGATCAAATTTGCTTGAAACACAGAGAAAGCTTGCTTGCAAGTGGCTCAACGATCGTGTTCGTTGAGCCATGATGGAACCGAGCCTCCATCCGCTTGAGCAGAATCGTGACCCCATAAATCCGACGACGTACTCGGCAGGACTCCAGTCGGCGTTCCCATGTCCTCGATCGGATGCATCATCTCTATATCCCACATAAAATCGCTCTCCAAAAAGCTCAACACACTTGGTGAAGGGACGAGTTCCTTCGTTGTATCGTGCATTTCTGAAATATTTGAAATATGCTTGCGTGGAGTCGGCTCCAATTCCATGAACTTGGAATCTTCCAGCTTCACGCAATAATCTTCACCAGGAGAGTACATTGCCTCACTGCGGGGATATAGCTCCGCTAAAATCGTAAGGAGCTCACCACCCTCCATGGAAGATCCGCTGGTGCACTCAGAGAAAGCTCTGTGGTATGACGCTGATGCAGGCACGGAGGCAGACCACATTAGGGGCTCCACAGAATTTTGTGGTTGCTTGGAGTTGGTGTGAAAGACGTCCTGTGAAGGAGAAGAAGCTTCTTTGTGCTCGACCGTCAGTGAGCTGCTGGAGGACATAATACTCGCAGGAGATGACGGACCAAGAATGCTCGCTGTAGGTGGTGCCAAATGAGTTTCAGTGAAAGATACAGTGCTCGAGACGGCCTGCGATGAGGTCGATGCTGAATTAGCCTGCAGATTGGAGCGGAAGGAGGCTGCACGTTTCAACGCATCCAATTGAGTCGGATCCATAGCTATCGGCTTGGCTTTGAAATTCAGAGCTGGAGAAGCTACAACAGGCGTTAATCTGCGCGGCTGAAGATAAGCGCTATTGGGACGGCCAGCGGCTGAGCTTGGGTGGTAACGGATGCCATACGCACTGCCTGCAGCGACAGTAACTGGCGTGATATTCTGGGATGCGTGTGGAAGTTGGACTTTTTCGAGAGGCTGGTGTGTCTGGGGATCGATGCCCATGTTGCGGAGCTGCTTTTTCAGGTGGGTGTTCCAATAGTTCTTGATCTCGTTGTCTGTCCGCCCAGGAAGCCGGCCTGCAATCAGAGACCATCTACAAAGCAAGCAACGATCATTTGTCAGATTGAATACAATTCGCAGCAGCCTTTGCAATGCACCAGATGAGACAATTGTGTGTCACAATGTTTCGAAAATCCAACTTCAGTCCCAGTCCTCTTTGCACGTGACATCATATGCATCATATCCCATCTACCTCGAATCCGCTCAAGACCGCTGGGATATCAAATTACGCTTCAAACCTGTTGCCCAGCAAAGAGTGCAGCTTGATGATCAGCCTATCTTCTTCTTCCGAAATGTTTCCTCTCTTCAAATCTGGCCGAAGATAGTTTATCCAGCGCAGCCTGCAACTCTTTCCGCACCGCAAAAGTCCTGCGTAGGAGACTACAAACCATCAGCTTTACAACTTCACAGCATCGAGGGCTATGGACTTCCAGAGTGTGAAGGAATCAGTAACTTGACGGCAAGATTTCTAGAGCAGGCCATCAACAACAACAGAATCGATGAAATGCAACTGTTCTCATTTCTAACCTGCAGCCTTTGGCAAGGTCCTCCAAGAGCCCTCTCCGTGAGTTTTGATGTATTGTATCAATCGCATGTCTTCCTCGCGAGTCCATGGTCCTCTGTTGAGTCCAACTTTCTCACAGCAAGGTGCCCGGCCCATATTGTAAGATATCACACGTTAAGAGTATTGCTCTGGACCTGGGATAGCCTTACAGCATTTGAGGTTTTGCTAGCATGTCACCACTTCGGCGCTGCTACAATAAAATACTCCTAGGATGACGACTATCTCGTGGCATGTGATTGTGGAGTAACGGCCTGGGCTGGCTGCATGCATGAAAAATTTCAGGAACGTCAAGGTCAGAGGCTCATTCGATCGACGTGGGGGGTCGAGCTGAGAGAGGGAGAGAGGTGGCAAAGGGGATGATACGCGTTGAGCTAGGGGTGCGCATGAGGCCGAGGCAGCAGCAACAGGAGAAGCAGCAGCAGATATTGTTGCAAGGAGCCGAGGGAGAGACATAAATTGCGGTGATAAGGGGGCGCGATGAGGGCTGACTGATGAGAATTGGGCAGCCCGAGCCCCGCGAGGGATGGGAATGCATTCAAAGGAGGAGGAGGAGGAGGAGGAGGGCGGGGATGGAGGCTAAAATGGTGGCGGGAAGGAATGACGGAAACAGTGGGTGAAGCTTGCAACAAGAGCAGCAGCAAGAGTCTGGGCGTGGGATGGGGGATATGCATTTGCATATATGTATCAAAAATTAAAAAACACACATTTTTCTTTTTAAAAGATCTCTCTCTCACACACTCACACACATTTTTATTTTTATTCTTAAACAAGATGAATTTCATTCATGTGGCTGCCCTAGATGGTGAGGTGCAAAGGGGGTGAATTGCAAGCTTAGAGCAGGAGAGAGAGAGAAGGAGAAGAAGAAGAAGAAGAGAGAGAGAGAGAAAGGGGGAGAAAACACTCGAGGATTGAAGGGATGAAGTCCTTACTGAAATGCCTCAGGGAGGCATTTCCAAAAAGGAAAATGGAGAGCGGCCGCGAGCCAAATTTCTTTTTTGGAAATGCCAACCTGAGGCATTTTCAGAGACGTCAAGGGTCCCACGAGAGGCAGTGACAACGACAAGAAAATGCACCTCCATCATTTTCCAATGCGATAGTGACCCATGATCATGCAACCAGCAGCCAACGAAGCAATCCATCCTCTTCCAACATGATTGTGACATGAGAGTCGATGGATGAAGTTTTCCTCGAAGGAAGACCCAATATCGAAAGGCTGGAATTTATTTCCAGCCGACCGCAGACCAAAAAAAAGTGAACATAAAAATAACTAAATACTTGATTTTTCTCTTTTGGAGACCAAACGATTACTAAGGGCCGTTTCCTACCCGTTTGCCCATAAATCGGTGCACGAAGTGACCACCAATGAGAATGTGTGCTTTTTCTTGCGACGCTTCACACCCGTCCGCCCAGTTGGAGCAAAAAGAGGACATGGAATCCAAGTCACGCCCAAGCTCGAGAAATATTTCGGGCGACCTTAGAGCACCGCCCAAGAGAGCATCCGCGTAGTTTTATCCAATAGCACGCTAGGCTAGGACTTGAACAGCACACAAGAGAGCATCCGCGTAGTTTTATCCAAGTTTAGCAGCTTTACCATCAAGACAAGCCACTTTTGGTGTTAAACATGGGCCACATTTAATACTTAATGAAATTACATCCACCCCCTTGTGAATAGGGACGTAGACGGACGGGTGGTTTTCTCCAAGTAGACACCAAGACATGCATTTTGGGGGCCTCACCCGTCTGCAGACAGGTGTGAAACCACCCTATAAGGGCTACCCATTGAGGGCACACCAAAAAAAGTATGTACATTCAAAGTTGATGTTGTCTCTCACACACACACATTTTTCTTTTAAAGATCTCTCTATCTCTCTCTTACACACACATTTTTATTTTTATTTTTATTTTTAAAGAAAGTATGTATTAAGGTTGCTCCAAAACACACACACTCTGTCTCTCTCTGTCTCTCCTTCTCCTCTCTCTCTCTCTCTCTCCCTCTCTCTCTTTCTCTCTCTCTCTCGCGTCACTATCTCTCGTGCACACAACTTGTATCACACACTGTATAAGGGTTGACTGAAAGAGATGATGGAGTAGCACCAGCGCGGGTGAATCCGAGCTTTACGTCGAATGAAGGTTCCAGAACAAAACGCACACAGGATATGAAAACCTCCCCCCCACACACACACACAAACAAAGCGCTATGGTAAACTCAAATGAACCAGCAGCTGCAGCTTGAGTTTGGGCGAACGAGCAGGAACCGGAGCACTCTTTCTCTGTCTAGTCGCTCTCGCATGTTAAGGAGTGCATGAAATTTTGCTCGGCGAGCTTGCTGAAGTAACTTTGTTGTGGGCTGCGGCACCGATTGCTCGCAGTGAGGAGGCAGCGCGACCACAGGAGGCGCGACCACAGGAGCGCTTTGGATTAGCAGTCGTGTGCACAAATCGAGCAGGCAGAGGCGGGAGATATTGAATGGATTTACAAGCAGCTAGAGCCTAAGAGAGGCGAGGATACGGTCGCCATAGCCAGCCAGCACGAAGCGTGCCCATCATCGGCCCCCCATAGCTTGTGTGCATGCTCATCATCCATCATTCATCCCTCATCATGCCCACACACTCCTTTCACTCCATCCCCATGGCCATGGACGGGCTTCCACCTCTTGGCCTTACCTCTACCAGGAATACAATGTCTCGTGCAAGGAAGATCCCCCTAATTCACAGAGCCATTGCTATCTCCAGCCCTACACAAGTTCCTTGGTTGCATAGAGCCATTGCTATCTCCAGCCCTACACAAGTTCCTTGGTTGCCTACTCTATGCCTTGCGTCTAATTATGCAATGTCAAATGTCACATCACAAATATTTAGCCACAACAATCACTCTCATACACATTGTGCGACTCAAGACATTCACTATGTAAGAACTCCATGTAGCACGTGTGTTCAAGGGGAATTTAAGAATCCCCCTGGTGCTGTAGTGAGAAATCCATGTAGCACGTGTGTTCAAGGGGCATTTAAGAATCCCCCTACTGCGAATGTTTCTAACCTATATACACCCCCTTTTATAACTTTTTCAATGATTAAAGTAAATGACCAAATAAATTCCATATTCCTACTACGTCATGTTATTTAGACTAAGGAATGGCCCTTCCAACTTTCAAAGGCTCATCATGGAAATTTTAAGAGACTATGTTAGCCACTTCACATGCTAACATTTATATACTACCCAGGAGGCCCACCTCATTTGCCTTTGCAAAGTATTCTAGTGCTACCAAGAAACTAAATCTCATGCAAGCTTTGTGGTAGATTTGAATGGAGAGTTTAAATTAATTCAAACTACATTTTAGGAAAAAACTCTTAAAGAAGTCTAGGAGTGATTTACAACTGGGACTGATTATATTTAGTTACCATTCAATAAATGAAAATACCACACAGTATTGATTAGTTTTATTGTATAGCGTCTCAATTTTACCATGTGCTATTCTAATACCATGCAATAGTAACACCTTATTGTATAGTCATTATTAGATACCAAGTGGTGCCAATTACTTTATGATACGCGTGCACACACACACACACACACTTTTACCATTGTATTGTTGTTATCTTTAAGAATCTAGTACTCTCTAATTGATCTTGCTCGAGTCTCCAAAACAACAAAAAGGATTTCATAAGGCTTTAATAAGGATTAATAAATCTTCAAATTAATGAATTTGTGAGTTAATTCTATCCTTCCAAAAGTATTATGTGTCGGTTGTGTGAATTCCATTTGTTGGCTTGTATCGCCCCCCACATAGATATCAGTAGCATTATTTCAACATGTCTCATTGGTAGTGCCAGATTTTTGTTAGTTGATAACTACATAATAGTTTTATTCTTTAGTTTTTAACTAGAGGGTAGGATTTTTTAATCAATTAAAGATGCTTTTAGTGTTTAATTGATAGTTAACAGTACTGAAATTTTGTAAATAATTATGATTAGTAAATTTCACATGAAACAATTACTTTTAGTGTTTTTAAATAACCAAAAGATTTGTCTTCTAGTTTTTTAGGTTCATTTATGTCAACAAGTATTAAACCATACATGGCTGTAATATATATAATTGTAGTATGAGAGATATATTTCTTTATTTTTTTATTTTTTTAACCTTAAACCAATTGTAAGGCTCACTTATGCTGACTTATATTCGTAGTCCAAATCGAGCATGTGGCTTTTGAATGGTGGTTTCTATCAACCTACAAATTATAGAAAATCTTATACGTGTGTTTGATATTGAATGTATGGGCATCTATTACATGTGGCATTTGCAATTCGTTATACTTGTTGAGAAGGTAGCATGTCCATATAGATCAAAGTATACACACAATATTGATTATATAAACTAATAATCATCTTGTTTAGGTCTCTTTAGAAAAGTTTAGATTTTGGTAGCATGTTGATACACAGAAAAAAAAAAGATTGGCTTTAGTGTTCGATCTCAAGAGGAAAAAAGGTAGAGAAATGAAAATAGGTTATAACATATAGCTCATATAGTTTTAACAATTATACTCATCCATGCAAAGCATTGCTAGCTGCTGCACTAGTGTGTGTGAAATATTGATATTTGTCGATAGAGTATGGTATCATTAATGATCATAGTGTAGATAAGTATTTACTTGAGAAATAGTGGGATATGGAAAAAGATGACACACGATTCCATGTCCATTTTGTTGGTAGATTCCATGAACATAGTCCTCCAATTATGTCAAGAAAGGACAAGATTATTGGACGGTTTCTCTATCTCAAGGTTTACATGAAATCTTATGAGTGAAAAGATGTATGTAGGATGTAAAATGTGATAATAAGGAAATTGAAATTTCTTAAAATACTATGGATATCCATGTAAGAATTGTTATCTATTGCACTTGACATTTGTCAATAAAGCATGATGCCTCAAATGATCATAGTGCAAATGAATGCTTACATGAGAAAGAGTAGGATGTGGGAAAAGCTAACATGCCATCCCACACCAATTTTTGTGCATGAAATGTTACAAGGGAGAAGTTATACCTAGGGTGTAAAAAGTGATAGTAGGATTTAGAACATTATAGATACAAACTGAAAATATTATGGAGCTTTTATATTGGATACTACACTTATGTGTGTGTAATATTGACATTCATCTGTAGAGGATGATGCCTTGAATGATCATAGCATAGATAAATGCTTTGAGACACAGTGGGATGTGAGAAAAGGTGACTTGCCATCCCAGCCTATTTTAATAGGTATATTACCACTTGTCTAACCATATAATATTTTAAATATACCTATTAAAATAGGTATATTTTAATATACCTTTTTTTTAATAGTATACCTATTAAAATAGGTATATTAAAATATACCTATTTTAATAGGTATATTGCCACTTGTCTAATTATATAATTATCTCAAGAAAGACAAGATGATTGGATGGTTTCTCTATCTTGTAATTTAGTTGCCTCATTAAAATGTCACAAATTGGAAATGATATATGCACGAACATAAAAGATCGTGATATGGGTGCACATCAATTTAAAAATTATTTATTTTTTGTCTTAGGCCAAAAGTTGACATTCTTATAGGTACCAACATTCTTCCCATGAACATGTAGCCACAAAGTCACTTTTCATTCACATCCTCATAGGTACTTGTTGCTAGCTATTATTATTGCAAGAAGTTGATTTCCCTATTTTCCATACTCAGGTTCCATGCATACAATTACCTACTATTATACCAGTTGTACTTGTTCATTGAAAACTTCTTAGATGCTGGCTTACTCAAGGTCAAGGTAGCTATGCAAGATGACATTCAAGTGTTCATGCCCAATTGGTATACTCAGGTTCCATGCATACAATTACCTACTATTATACCAATTGTACTTGTTCATTGAAAACTTCTAAGATGCTGGCTTACTCAAGGTCAAGGTAGCTATGCAAGATCACATTCAAGTGTTCATGCCCAATTGGTATACTCAGGTTCCATGCATACAATTACCTACTATTATACCAGTTGTACTTGTTCATTGAAAACTTCTTAGATGCTGGCTTACTCAAGGTCAAGGTAGCTATGCAAGATGACATTCAAGTGTTCATGCCCAATTGGTATACTCAGGTTCCATGCATACAATCACCTACTATTATACCAGTTGTACTTGTTCATTGAAAACTTCTTAGGTGCTGGCTTACTCAAGGTCAAGGTAGCCATGCAAGATGACATTCAAGTGTTCATGCACCTATCTTGAGATAGGCACAAGTGACTGGCCCTTCACAATCAAAACGTTTGGATCATTGCAGGCTTGCTTATCACCTGAGGCTAGATGCAGTGATTTGTCAATACTTACCCTTGCATGAGCAAATTGTGATTCTATGCAAGGCCCACTAAGGACGATGTGGTGGCCATTTTGCTGATGATGTGACTAGCCAAAAGGTGTTCCAAGGTGGACTCTAGTGGCCAACGGTAGCTAGAGATGCCTACCACTATGCCAAGCAATGTCATATATGCCAGAGTTGGGCTAGCCAACCACCATCAAATGCTGCACAATCAAGTGCTACCCCTCAAGCCATTTTAGAAATGGGGCCTAGATTTTGTCAAACCTTTCAAGCCACTTATCCATCTGACTAGGAATCACTATATCCTCATGATGACAAATAATTACAGCAGCAAGTGGGTTGAGTTGTGTGCGTGATGCGTGACAACTCGGTAGCCTCTGTGGATAAGTTACTCTATGAAATGATCATCACGAGGTGGTTTGCTTTCCCCATCGAGATGATTAGTGATCAAAGGGGCCATTTTCTCAAGGATCTTATTAAAGTGATCTCGCCAAATGGCACATCTTCATTCATAAAAAAGTCCACCATCCACTATGCTCAAGCCAATGGGGTCTTCCAACAAAATCATGTAGACAGTCATGAAGAAGATAGTTAATGATGGTCATTAATGAGAGCCATACAAACTGGGACCAAAGCCATATTTCTCTATATGGGCCTTCTAAATGCTCATGAAAAATGTCGTTAAATGAGAACTGGACCAAATAGGACCAAAAGCTATATTTTGCCTTATGGGCATTCCAAACGGCATACAAGGTCGCCACTAGAATCATCCCATATTGGATTCATTTCCTTCTTATAGTTCTCATTTAAAATCACTTCAAAATCTCCAAGTAGCATTTTTCCTATAAGATAATTGTGAACCTTATCTTGCCAAATTTTAATGTCAAGAAAATAGTGAAGAAGGTTGAGAGTTCGATCATGTCAACTTTGTCTTCAACTATGTCATCACCTCTTTAGTTTTATCATTGTGATCTCTCTTTATGATCAAGTCATCAACATATAGGATCTTATGAACTTCCTATCCTTCTTTGCATGGAGGTACATATTTGCATCTAGTGCACTCCAAATTACATCAATTACTCTAAAATAATCATCGATAAGTGAGTACCAAACTTGTGGTATTTATTTTAGCTTATAAAAATCATTCTTATCCCCTTCTTAATGGAGGTAAAAAACTGCATTTGATGCACTCTAAAAAATGCTGATTCTTTAAAGTAATAATTGATCCACTAGAATTGTTCTTGTGGGGCCTATTTTTAGCGTATAGAATGCCTTTATGAGTCTACACACCTTATCACTCTAGATCTAGAATCTAGGTGGTGTTCCACATAGACACCCTCCTTGAGCTCCCCATTTAATAAAGCTAACTTAACATCAATCTAAAAGATGGACTACTTTGAATGGGTTGCCAATGTGATCACATTTGCATTGTCTCGTTATGATTGGTGGGAATGAATATGTCATCGGGGACTTTAGCCCTTCATGCAAACCTCTGTCTACTAGCCTGGCCTTATACTTGTCAAGTATCCCATGAGACTTACATTTGACCTTGTACATCCATCTGGTCCCTATGACCTTCTATGGTAGTGGTTTAAAGCTAGATCCCATGCTTTATTAACGAACCAAATGTGTTTACGCATCCATGAGCTCTGTGACATCATCATTTGGGGTTGGGATGGCAATAGGGTCAAGCGAGTGGGTGAGGGAATGTGTGGTGGCAGAGGTAGGAGTTGTAGAAGAGCGTGTTACTTGTTAAGAACTTTCGACTTCGAGTAGCCCCACCTAGCAATACTGCAGACTAGATGATCTCAATCAGAGTCTTTGGACTCCTAGTTGGAGCCACATTTTACAAGTCTTTGTGGCCCTACCAATTAATCATTTAGCCAGCTAAAGATAGTTACACCCATGGGGCTGTGTGTCAGACATTTTGAACATCTTCTAGTTTAAATGCCCCTTTGCATCCCACCATGGATGACCATTGGTGGGAAGATGGATTTAAAGGGCATCATTCCCTATTATAAAGGCTACCAATTAGTTTGAATGAGAAGTTATCTCTGCTCACTTGGATCCGGGCATTGAGTAGTATACTCCACCAAGACATTGAGCATAGTATTCCTTCATCAAACTCTGGCAATTTGTTCCTATTTCAACTATCATTTTCATCTATTTCTCTTTGGTTTAGTCCTTGCTTTTGCTTCATTTCTAAGTTTTGTTGCTAGTCGTATGAGTATTCTGACCCAACCCATTGTTACATCACATCATCTCTCACGATTGCATGTGCCCAATCGAAGGTGTAAGAAATCATATCACCCTGATGGAGACTCCAATAGGTTTTGAGCACAAGCAATCCAAGGGTAATATCAATAAGGTATCAATCTCATCATCTTCCACCAATAAGATCCACAAGCTTCTCACTTATGATTGGACTATCCTACCAAATCTAGGTAGGACATGGGTATATGTCAAGGTCCTTCCCCACTTTAACAAAATCACCTCCCTTGTGCAAGACACTATAGTGGTTGCCACCCATTTATTGAAGTGAATACTCACTCAGTCTTCACTCTACTCCTATTAATTAGTCTAAGCATGGCATTTATTTTAGATAAAGTATGAAGAAGACAATCAAGAAGAGACCATGCTTGATAAGTATTGGATTGAGGAGAGAAGGGTCAATGTTTGCTTGGGTGTAGCTAATCACGAAACTATTTTCGGGCGCACTTTAGGGCCATGATGCGACGCGCTCCTAGGTGAGATTTTGAATTTTTTGTGGACTTGCACTCTTGCCAAAAATTTTCCCAACTTCATGATGCCGTAATGGCATAATAATGAACATCGCAGAGCTCGACACATGGCAACTCTGCACTACATCATGCATCTTTGCACTGCTTCGCACAGCGTAGTCTATGGCTTGACCACCTATTATTGCATAACCTTTTGCCACAGCTTTGCCACTTGTCATTGAGTAGCGCGCCCATGTAGATCATTAAAATTCAAGGTTGGGTTGGAGAGACCATCGATCTGGTTCTTGGCATAATAATTAGATGCAATCTATCATTTTGAACACCATCGTAATGTAGTCTTTAGCCTAACCACCTATCATTGCGTAGCCTTTTGCTGTAGCTTTGCCACCTGTCACTGGGCAATGCAGATTATAGGTTGGCTTGGAGAGACCACTGCACTAGTTTTTGGCATAATAATGAGATGTAATCTATCATTCTGAACATCACCTCAGTGCATTCTCTGGCTTGATGACCTGTCATCACCCAAAATTCAAAGTTGTCTTGGAGTGACTACCGTGCTAGTTCTTGGAGTTGTAGCTCCATTACCTATTTTTACGTATTACAAGAGGAGGTCTATGACGACCACTACACTGGCAAATAGAAGGAGATCTATGACAACCACCACGGTAGTTCTTGGAGTTATATATTTGTGTACCAAGCAAAATGTATTTCCTTGTGCAACCAAGGAAAATGCAATTGATGATATGGTCCCCTCTAGGAGCAAGGGCCATATTGACATGCCATAACTCTCCAATGGCATCCTGGATATTGTATAATGCATGTCGATATGGCCCTTGCCCCTAGAGGGGACCCCTCAAGGGCCATATTGTCAATTACATTTTCTAAAAGTTTAATTGTATTTTTGTAGATGTATCTCCACGCAACCACAACGATGGGTTGTTGGATCTATTTTATCACTATTTTGGTCCTAAACCAAGGAAATTGTAGTCCTACTTTACTAGTATTTTAGTCCTTGTTGCAATAAATCCTAAATGAGGGCAAAAGAATTCCAAGCCACTGTAGTGACTAGAGGCCTGGTGGTGCCATCCAGATAATCAACTATAATTCATTGAGTGAAAATTGGAGTGAAAATTGAGCAAAAGAGATTATAATGTACATCTACATCCAATAATAGGTTATATAAAAACTAACAGCTTATACTGAGAAAAAATTGAATAGGATCTTACATTTATAAAAACTCAGCAATTGCTGAGAGCCTTAAAGGCCAAAAGATTACATCTAGTGACCATAACCATTTAAATATAAAACTTAACATTAGTGCACACTGAGAGTCTCAAATTGAACAAAAAGAGATAACATAAATGTAATAAAATTTCAGCAATTGCTGAGAGCCTTAGAGACCAAAACATTACATTCAGTGAGCAAAAAGATCATTGAGAGCCTTAGAGGCCAAAAGATTACATCTAGCCATTGCTGAGTGGTTATGAGCCTCGTTAAGTAAGAGGAAATTTGTACAACTCAGTATTGCCGCCAGCCTAGCTTGTTGCATTAAATTTTTTTAGGGATCCAATGGAGGAGATGATGGAGAGGCCGAAGACCATGCACATTGCCAAGACTCATATTATGGCCCCCCCAATAAGATGAGAGTACTTTGATGTGATTATCATGAGGCCTTTGTTGATGTCTAGGGGGAACCCATACAACATGACCATAAAGAGGCCATAGGTGAGCATGTCATCTAAGGTGGTGACATGCAGATATGGGGGAAATCAATCATGGGAATGAAGGGTGTCCACTAGAGCTAGAATTTCTACTCCAAGTGAGTGCAACACAATCACCTTATATGAGAAGGCGGATAACATTGGCATCACGTTGCATTGAGGGGTGGTAGTAGGTATGGTGAAGATGAGTGGGTGAGCAATGGAGCAGATGAGCAGGGGAGCAAATGAGTTGGAGGAGGGAGCATGGAGCAAAGTAGAGTAGTGGTGGAAAAGATCTGGAGTGTGTGTGGAGCAAAGTAGCAGAGCGTGTGGAGCAAAGTAGCAAAGCAAGACGGATGAGAGCAACGTAGTAAAATGCCAAATGCCATGGATCTTGTGTGTTATAAAGTTTGAGCCATCGTGGTGGCTAGAGGCTTGGAGGCCCAAGGTTCCATCCATATTAATTGCTGGCCACCGCAGTGGAATGCTAGGTGCCACCCCAAACAGGCTGGTAATTGTGAAACAGATGCCTGGTGGTGGTAACTGGCAAGTGAGCAGGCCACTGCAATGGTTGGTAATTAACTACCAGCCCGGTGGAATGTAAGCCATGACAGACATGGCTAATGAGAGCCACCACCACTGAGTAGTAATTATCGCAAAAGTAAATCACAAAACCTAATCACCTCTGATCACTCATTACCTTACACTCTACTAAGCATGCAATCCCGATGACTGGTAATTTACTGCACTTGTAGTAATCATGCACGCAAGCCACTGGAAGATGAGTGATTGCCAGCCACTATAGTGGCTAGTAATCAACTGCCATCCCAGTGGCATCTTAGCCACCATAGACATGGCTAATGAGAGCCACCACCACTGGGAAGTAATTACCAAAAAAGTAAATCATGAAGCCCAATCAACTCTAATCACTCATTACCATGCACTCTAGTACTCTACTAAGCATGCAAGCCCGGTGACTGTAATTTATTGCACTCGTAGTAGTCATGCATACAAGCCCAATGGTGGTAACTGGTAGGTGAGTAATTGTGGGCCACTACGGTGGTTGGTAATTAAGTACCAGCCCAATGGCATCGTAGTTGCCACCACAGACGTGCTACTGAAAGCCACCACCACCAGGCAGTAATTACCACAAAATTAAATCATGAAGTCTAATCAATCATTAGCATGCACTCTAGTACTCTACTGAGCATGCAAGCTTGGTGATTGGTAATTTACTGCACTCGTAATAATCATGCATGCAAGCCATGTGGTGGCAACTAGTAGGTGAGTAATTGCGGGCTGCCACGATGGCTGGTAATTAACTACCAGCTCAGTGGAATCTTAGCTGTCACCATAGACGTGGCTGGTAATCTTAGATGCCACCACCTCTAATCACTCATTATGATGCAAGTTAGTACTGTTGCCTTGAGTTAATCAAATTTCGGGCCAACCACCATGGTGGCTCTCACCTTGATAGTTCCTTGTAGTCGGGCTACAAACTTAAGCCTCCACTATTCCATTCCCTTCTTTATTTCATCTTCTATCCCTCTCGACTGTTTCTTTCTCCCTTGCACTAGGACTACAAACTTAAGCCTCCACTATTCCATTTCCTTCATTGTTTCATCTTCTATCACTCTCGATCATTTCTATCTCCCTTGCACTCTTCTTGTAACTTCTATACCCTCTCGTAATGGACCCTGCATAGTCCGCGAGCTCCTCACACAATCTTTCCTCCCCCTCTACAGCACAGTGCAAGACTCTCCTCCCTTGATCTTGAAATCATGACATCTAAGGGCTCCTCACTCGCTCTTCAAAAGCCCAATTTGGATGCTCTGAGAAACTTCACTAGGTTGGTACAGGAGGTGAACGTGGAGGGGGGACAAATAGTCTGTCAAGGTTAGAAGATTACCATCACTGAAAGCGTGATTGGAAATGCACTAGGCATTCCTAGAGGCAATTTGCAAGCACACTTCTTTGAGAAGCAGTGGAAGAGATAGGATATTCTAGACGTATATCCAAACACTCAAATTAGTAAAGATGGTGGAGTCAAGTTTTCTAGCTTGCCAACAAACCTCCAAAAGCCACAGATGTAGCAAAGGCAGCGCAACTTGAGAAAATTCTCAGGGAGGGTGCAGAAGCCAAGGTAGAGGAGGAAAAAGCGCGGGCCTTTTAGGCACAAGAGCAAGCTAAGGCCACTGCAAAAATGGTTGACATGGAAAGGCATAGAAGAGAAGAAGCAGAGAAGTGCATCAAGTAGCTCCAAGATAGGCTTGAAGAAGTTAGAAGTGAAAAGGACATCGTGGACAAGGAGCTAGCAATGATGCAAAAGGAGCTTGAAGATCAGAGAGCCAAAAGGGAGGGTCTTTACAAACAACTCTGCCACATGCAGAACGCATTCAACGTTAAAAAAGATCAGATGATGGATGAACTGAAAAGGGAGAATGCAAAAACTAGGATCTACAAGAAAGGCCAGGAAGGATAAGGCAAAGAGCACGTGGGGTGGAGAAGATAATGAGCCAACTCTCTAGGCCAAGAAGGCCAAGAAGGATGCAGAGGGCAACCATGGTGGAGCAAGTTGCAGCAGCCACAATAGGAGTTGTTTTTCTCAAAACACTGTTGGAAGTTCAAAGAGTAAGCTACAAGACCCTGCAACAAGATTACGATAGGGTTGTGCACAAGCTTGCAGTGGCTTTTGAAAGTTTTGAAAAGTAGTCCATCATCGTGAGAGATCTCCAAACTAGAGTAAAAGTCTTGGAAACGGCCCATGTTGATGTTTTTGAGAAATTTAAGTAGTCTGTTGTCGTGAGAGATCTCCATACTAGAGTGGAAGTCTTGGAAACGCCCCATGTTGGTGTTTTTGAGCAATTTAAGCAGCTTCAAGAGATGTTGAGGAATCAGATGAAGCTATTGCATAGAGTGAGCAAAGAGTGGAGGAGATGAAGGAGAACATCCGTAGCCTTAGGATGAGGGAGCAAGGAATTAAGAAGTAACTTCATCATGTACAGAAAATTCAAACTATGGTATGGAGGGTCACAATAGTTAAATCAAATGCCTATCCTGCTATGCAACAGGGTCCAAAATGCATGTTCTTCCATACCCCCATCATATATGATTGCATGATTGTTAGTGGTGTCGCCAAAAGATTGAAAAACACCTACATATATCCACTCTTAGCAAAGGAAATGCCAAGTTCATACTTCAATCTGACTAATGTTGAAAAAGAAAGAGATAGTACAAAGCATACAAATAGCTGAGACAATCATTTGTAGAGTGAAAATATTGCATATAGTTTGTATTACAGTAGATAGCAGCAACTCTCTTCCATGAAAGAGGTGATGACCAGCTTATAACAATATCCGATGGTATTCCAGATAACAGTCAAAAAATAGATATAGTCCCAGAAATGATGTGGTGGATAAGGCCACTACTACATGCTGTTTGGGACATTTATAACTGTCCCGACAGTTACAAAAGTATCCAATACTTGCTATTGTAACCCCCCCTTACTAGAGGTCTACTAACCCTCCTTGGTTGAGGTCCACATGGGTGGAGGAGTCATCCTCAACACCTGGCACACCCAGAGGTAAAACTTTTTTGCAAAAAAGGTGGACTCGAACCCTTTACTAGAAATATTCCATCAGCTGAACTTTGATGGGGAGGTTGGAGTTCAAGTCATAGACTGCTCCCTTAGCAACAATTGGGTCTCCCTCATCCACATCCTCTTTGCAGTACTTGTTTCATTGTAATTCCTCCTCACATGTTGTATGTTCTTCTGCAATATCTGCACTGGGGGCTAAGGCATGGCTCAGGGTTGCTGTGTTTTTTGTGTCCTTATCTATGGCATCCATGAATGTGGTGTGCTTTGCATCCAACTCTATTTTTAGGTTCTACTAGTGTGTTGTAGCTGGCTTCTCAAACTGTGCTTTCAAATCAAACATTGATGTGTCATCATGCATGGGCATCTACCTCTATTTCGCATCTTGTGTTGTAGATCGGAGCACCTCTAACTCATGTGCCATGATATTGTATGCATGTGCGGCAAACGCAAAGGCATCATAAGGTCTTTGAGCAATTACAAATAGGTGTTTTTTGAGATTTGACCATGATAGGTCTTGAGACGTCTTTACCAACTGATTCTTCATATCTTTGATTTTAGAGAAGTTGAGGAAAACTCCATCCACCTCTTCTACCATGTCCTTGAGCTCTTGTTCAACTCCTTCCAAATGCATGGATTCGTTCCTTCAGGATAATCTTTGCAATATTTAAGTCTATGTGGGCTACACCCATTCGATCTAGTTGCAGAAAAAATTCTACTTTCATACCCTGTAGCCAAGTTGTTTCAGTTGGTAGGCATTCCTTCTGTACTCTCACTTGGACAGTGAGCTTTGAGATTTGCTTGTCCTGCACTTCTCTGTATTGGTTATATTCTTGCTTGATTGCCTCTAGTTCTGACTGAGTGTCGTCAAACTTCTTCAAGATTTTTTACTGCTTAAGCATATACTCGTGTACCGCCTTCTTATCTTCTGTCAACTCCTACACTTGCTTTTGTAGCTGCATCTGTACCTCTCTCCTTATCAAAATAGTTCTATAAGACTACGAAGGCATGTTTTGCCTCCATGCTGGAGACTATTCCTACTGCTGGCAGACTTGTCACATCTTGAGTTGGGGATTGTTGCAAGTCTTGCAGCTGCATCTGTACCTTTATTTGCTTATCAAAATAGTTTTGCAAGATTATGAAGGCATGTTCTACCTCCATGTTGGAGACTATTCCTACTACTGGCAAACTCATCACATCTTGAGTTGGGAATTGCTGCAAATTTGTCAATTTGTGGATAGGGGAAAAGTCCTCGAAGGGGCTTCTGGGAGGCGATATGAGCAATAGCCTTGGCAATGTTCTCCTCTGGTTTATTCCAGGTCTTTGTCTTTGGAAGCATGGATTCCGCCCAATTCTTGGTAGATTTGGACTCTGTCGAGCTAGCTTATAGCTCTTCTCCTACTAAGGGTGTATCCCATAGGAGTTCTGCCAAAGATTGGCCATACACAGCCATAGTAGCTTCATCTTTGAAGTAGTGAGCATCTTTTAAAGCTTGAAGCATGGCTTATTTTGTCTTTTCTTCCTCATGCTAGTTGTCTTGCATTGCTTTGGTGTGCTCCTCTCGGTACTGAACGATTACCTCTGGGTTCCTCGTACCGATCTGGCCGGCAACTTCAAATAAGGCATCAATAAATGGTGCTATCTTGGAATGAGCATTTGAAGTGCTCAAATCCTTTTTGGCTATTTCTCTCATAAGCCGTGAGTGGTTGCACCCATGATATTTGTCCCCTTCTCTCGACTGCACTCAGCGTCGCATAAGAATCCCTACTCATAGTATTTGTCTTTACTAGAGCAACTGCATTCTTTCTAAATACCAAACAAGCTATTGGCGCCTTCTTAAATCCTGAACATTATTGATGAAAAAATAATTTTTCTATGTCTCTGGCAGCCCAAATTCTTTTTGCATGTTGGAATTGACATCCTTCTTATACACAACTTCCTCATTGATAATGGGTAGGTGAAAGACCTGCGCTATAATTTCAGGGGAAACCATTACATTCTCTGCAAGCATACCTCTGCTTCTTTGGAAACTCTTGTATTGTGCCAGTGCATCATGGTGTGCCTTCCATGACATCCAAGGTAAGCTCACATACTACAATAAACCGATTTTCTTTAGCCACTTCTGATGTTTGGAGAGATCCATCGATACCTTGAAGTTTGCAAAGCTTGCCATGAGCATCTGCTTCTTTAGCCAAGGAAGGGGCAGTTTTCCCTCTGATTTAGTCTCCTCTGCTATGAGTATAGACTTTTCCTTGGCCGGGGCCTCTTACATGGGCTTTTGCAAGCAGGGGTGAGAGAATTCTTGTGACGCATGTTTGCATCGAGGAGTGTTGTATTGTTGAAGAGCTCAAGGGTTGTTCTGAGGCGCTGGGAAGTGTGAGCCGATGGCTTCTCTTGGGAGACATTTGTAAATCAGTCGCATGGGAGAAGCTAGCATCGATGTGTCGTGGCGATTGACGGTTAGTCAGTTCGGCATGCAGGGAAATGGCGGTGCATTTAGGCGATTGGGACGGACTAGTGTTGATCTTTTGTTTGGCACTGCGGTTGTTATACTCCATGATGGAGTTCATTGGGAAGGGGTCGACGAGGATGGCAATTGTGGGAGTGTGAGCCTTATCCGAGGGGAAGTGTCTTGTCAACAGGACTTGGGTGAATACCTCGTATGTCCCTGGGTAGTGCGGTCAATACAGAGAATCCAGTACACATGGTAGAGATTGTGTTGGTTTTAGTGGAAAGTCAGGGTGCTATGAAAGTCTTGTCTGAATGTCAAAGTTGGGTCAAATGCTGAATCAGTGGTCAAATCGGATGCGCAATCTTTTCTTTTTCTTGAAGCGGATCGAAATCGAACGTCTTAGTCAGATCGAAATCGGATTGTGTTGTCTGAGCAAACTTAGAAAGACTCATCGGATCAAAGTCAGAGTCTGGTTGGACAGTCTGGTTGGACGGTAGGATTCATGATGCACATGTGGGGTGGATAGGAGTTGAAGTCGTTTGTCTTAGAGATGAGACAACTCATTTCTTTTGTGTTTGTCACATTGGCGTCAGACTTTGGTTGGATCTTTTTTTCTATGTTTTGTTCTTTGAAGCTCTGCTTTGGCATTGAGCTTGCCTTTAGGAACTGTAGTGGAGATTGTGTATGCACTTCCACCTTGTGTAAAACTTGGTGACCTGATATAGTATCATTGTAATTTGTGGAAATAAGTTACAACCCACAGAAGTGCCTGATGGTTGTATTCTTTGCTATTTTTGCTAAAGCAGAATTGTATGTTGCTTGAGCCCTGATATTTCATTGGTTGAAGTAAGGTTCTCTGTAGCAGAACTAAAATTTTGTCAGAGTCTGTTGTACACAAATCCTTCAACTGGAATAGCTGAAACACAAACATCATCTTGATTGATGTTAGTAGAGAGCTGCTAAGAGATTGTATTTATCTTTGCTTGAGTGGGGTCAGGCCCAATATAAGGTTTTAGCCTAAAACCATTCACTGGTCTGTCAAATGCATTGCCATGAAGGTTATCCAATTGGAAGGTTCCTTGATCAAAAGCCTCAAGTACCTTGAATGGGCCATCATATCTTAGCTTAAACTTCCCTGGCATTTTTCCCAACTTTGTGTTGAACATCAACACTAAATCACCCTTCTTGAACAACTTGAACTTTATGTTTCTATTAATCCATGCTGCCCTCCTTTTTTGAATAATATCAGCAGTATGTGAGCTTGTGAGCCTATCCTTATCCAATATTAAAAGTTATAATCTGGCATTGATGGAATCTTCTGGGGATAGTCTATTATCTATTTCCACTCTCAAGCTACTTGCAAGAAATTCCATAGGCACTATTGCTTCATAGCACCATGTTAATTTGAATAATCTCTACTCATGGCATATTGTTAAATTTATCTCATACTCAAGATTTTGATGGGTTTTCTTACGAAAGGGAGTTGGCACCCCAGGGCTTGGATACACAGGATCACGTGAAGAAATACCTTCAAGGCGAGGTGGGGGCAAAGCATGCACAGTTTCCCAAGAATTTGAGTGCTTTATCCAATGGAAGGGTTTGTAGTGGCTTGAAGGGGAGCATTTAAGAAGGGAAATCATTGATTCGAAGCAACACCCCACTCCGAAGGAGGGATTCTATAGTGAAGTGATTCTTAAGCACAAATTTATCGTTTGTCTTTGACTTCCTGTCAATGCAAGCTCTCAACGTCATCAGTTCTTGAACTTCCAAGCTGGCATGACTGGTCTCTAAGTACTCATGAATAGTGGAGACAACCTCAATGGCTACTCCCCTAACATAAACTATTGCAGCGAGCATCGTAGGCTTAGCTTGTCCTCCTCCAGCTTCTTGTGAAGGTGACCAAGCTTTCCAACATAGTCCAGGTTTCAAACACAATATGGTATCCCACAGCTTTGAACCAAACTCTTGCTCAAGGATTCAACAATTTGGTGGCTCACCATCTTCTCCTTCACCTTTAGTGCTTGCCATGTCATCTATCAAGCTCCCTAGGCATACTGGGAAGGCTTTCTCGCATGTATTGAGTAGACATCACTGTGGAGCTTCTCAATTATTTTGTGTGGATGGATGTCTTCAATCTTGTAACAAATAGGGGCCTAGAGCTGAGCAACAAATATTTTGACTTCTACGTCCTCTCAAGACCAATGCATTTGTCTATCCTTACAACTTTCATGACACATGCTCTCAAATTGAGAAACTGGATAGCTTACTGACAAAAGACACTCTATTACAAATCACAATAGTAGAGCAAATGAAGGTGGTCTAACACTCATTACATGGATGATTTCATACAGAAGTAATAGTAAACATGGACACAGAGGTGGTTTTGTTCTTTATGGAGAGCTTGAAACACATGGAAGGTGGCCATGCCTGACGTCTGTTCACCAAAAAAATGCAATACAAACACAATGCTACACGGTCTACTAGCAGCCCTTAGAGTTGGTTCTTCCTTGTCACATGTTCTTCGCCTCCTGTTACATCCTCTCGTCTTGCGCCACACTTCCCGTGCATCCTCTTCTCTTGCTGCAACCTCCCTTGCAATCCTGCACCATCCCTTCTTCGATTTCTCTCCTTCCTCCCCTTCTTGCCCTTCAACTTGTGCCATCCCCTCTTCTACAGATCTCCTTCGCCACCCTCCTCTGCAGCTCTCCTTCATCCCCTTCTTGCCTATGCCATCTCTTTACGTCTTCACCTGTCCCCTACGGACTGACATCCTAGACCACCCGTCCCTTGCAGTCATCCCTTGTTGATTTCCATGGTTGTAAACAAACATAAATATAAACCTCGCCTACAAAAAGATCACCTCTTTGCACCTTTCTACTCCCTACAAGCTAAATATCACCGATGGTGGTTCCCATGATGTCTACTACTTCCACAAAGGTGGCCAATCCAAAGGTCGTTGTCATCTCCGAGGACTAGGCGAAGGCCATCCAACCACCTCAATCTCTAGCCTTGAGAATTTTTGAATTTTACCATTGTAAATATGATGGTGTTGTTCACATGATGGAGAGACAAATTTTTCTCAATTTCACGGCCATGAGACAAACCATTCATGTTATTAGTTGTAAGACTAAGAGCCTTCCTACATTTTTCTGTACAATTTATGATACCCATTGACTGGGACAGTGAATGATAGTGGCGAGGGAACTGTTGTAAGATACATTGCATGTGTGTTGTACATAAGTACAGAGGTGGTTCGAGCATGTAGTCGATTGAACATGTGCTAAATTAAATATGGACTAGTCGAAGCATGGTATGGACCGGGCATGTACTAAATTGAGCATGGACTCACTATGGACCAAACATGAACCAACTCAACCATACCTCGGTCACAAACCTTGGTCATAGGGGATGGATTGACCTTGGTCACAGGTGCACATGGAGCATTACATGCCGAACAAATCGATAACATGTCGAGATGGATTATGGCTCTCACACGCCATGCCAACAACAATTGGTTGACCAAGGGAGTAAAGGTGCACATGGTGGTGCTAGTCCAATATGCCACCAACTATTGTCAAGCGCACATGGAGTAGACACACTTGCACATGCAATACTTAAGCTACCGACTCAAGAGGACGACAAGAGCCATTATGAGGTGAATCGGTAGAATGGCTAAGGAGACAAGGAAACAACCAATAAATAGGAAGCATGGAGGGGGATTTCAACCCAAGAGGAGCATATGGAGGTGACAATGAAGAAGATTGGGACAAAGAGAGCTAGGAACATAGGGACATTCGACCCAGAGCGTAAGAGAGTGGTGAGAGGGATTAGTTGGTTTGGGGGCATCTTCCACTTTGGTGTATCTTCTATGGTATATTGTTCATGTGGTCTAAACACTATGCTTCCTTCCACTTTTGGTCACTACTCCAACACCTTCCACTTTAAGAAGACGTGTGAATGGGTATAATACATAGTTTCAGTTTTCCTTCCGAGTGTCCAAAATGAATCATGGTATACATTTCGAAAACCCTATTGAGATACATTAATAGAATTTTAGAAATGTGATAATGTCTAAATAAAATGTTGACCCAAAGGATTGATTATTGAGACCTGCTAGACTAAGGAGATAATATTAGTATAAAGAGGTTTTAGAAGAAACAATAGAGGGGTTAGAAATTAAAAATAGAAGAGATTATCTCTATTGCCAAAATACATTGTGCTTCCAAGTTAAGCTTTGATACCATGATGTGGTCTCACTCAAATGTGCTCTTATTCACTTTGAAAATGCTCAAAATTATACTTGTACACCAAATCTATGGTAGCAGGGTGTGATTGCATGGGGAGTGCACCGAAATTATATAACCATAAGACATGGGCTCAACATCTGCCGACTTTTTTGCCCTAATAAATTCAAAAAAGCATATATACAAAAGGTATACTGAACACAAAATGACAAAATTTCAAGTGAAACATGGCTATCTCAAGCATACAACAGAGGTGCAAAAAGAAAGAAACGATGGAAATAAAACAATAAATGGAGTATAAAGATATGCTATGTAGCTGTGCTAAGTACTCCAGCACAAAAGTCAATCACAAAAAGTAATGCAGCACATAAGTGGCAATTTAATGAACTTCATGTGTGCTGCCAGATGAACTCAACATTGAGCTCTTCATCAATGTATTACCTCTTTGTTAAGATGGCCCGTCTTTGATGGGCAGCAAGACTAGTGAAGAGAGGCAGATTGTACAACAAAACAACAATGGGACAATGAGGTTTCTTTCCTGCTAAGGACAACAGGAATCATCAATTGAAAAGACAACTATCAAAGACATACAGGCAAATTTTGGCAACAGTGGCTGCAATGATGAAGTGATTTGCCTGAGCATGCTAAATGCAAACCAATGGCATGCTGAACTGCCCTGATTTAGAGTAGCATGGATGAAGATAAAGGCCTCCAAACCGGTAACTGCCGAGTACAAATTCTCCTCAAACCAATGTAAGGAAGCCTAGACATGCAGCGGAAAGAGGCAGCACAGAATAACAAGAGGAAGAGGAAGAGAGAGAGAGAGAGAGAGAGAGAGAGAGAGAGAGAGAGAGAGAGAGAGAGAGAGAAGGGGAGGGGGGGGGGAGGGTTGGAGATAAAAGGAGGAAGGCAAGCTCTCTCAAAAGTTTTGAGGATAAGAAGGGTGGAGCTACTGTAATGCTCCCCCAAATCCTCCTATTCAACCCTATATCTGTACCTCCCAATAATTTAGCATAATTTTCTCATTACAAGCTTGAGGGCGATCAAAGTAATTGTATAGGAGGGAGGTCCACTCGACAGTTATACTATGTATCTCAAGGTTTGCAATAGCACAACCAAAGAGCAGAGGATCTAATAGCAACTCATGAAGAGCTACTTAAGATTTGCTAAAGAGCTGGTACTACATGAGGCAGCTCTTTGGTTATGGGGCAAGTTCTTTGTTGTGAGCTTCCCTCAAATTAAACACAATCTTCACAGGTGAAGTCTTGGTTGGGCATAGCAGTACCAAGATATGCATACACAAAACTACAGCCAACTAAAGAAAAACAACCTTCATAAGTTATAAAAGAAATCTAGAAAGCACTAGAAGAGCAGAAATACACTGGCTTCATATAGAACAAATACAGATACCTTCTCATGCTCGAATATTGTTACATGGGGGTATCAACGCTGCCATTCTCAAAAGTACTTAAATCCAAAATTCGAGCCACAGGCTTCATACATAATATCCATAGTCTCAGAATAATCAGATGAAATCAAACGATTATTATTTTCTTACTGTCGAGGGAAGAGTTAATCATGATTTCACTTTACCAAAGATTTTTGCTTTCTCCTGAGTAGTCTGGAATCGTCCATGTCCGAATTTAGAAGATGTATCAATGAACTTCAATTTGATTTCCTCCAATGCACTCCGAGAAGTTTGCTTCCACAAAGACTGCCTCAAAGTGATGACTCTCTTTTTGGGGCCCAGGCAGCAACCTTTAATCATAATGTAATCTTCTTTCACCACACCATAGTGAGGAAAACCACCTATGGGAGTTATGTCCTTGTCAGTCTGATCAAATTCAGTCATCGCCTTGTGAGATTCATCCCCAACACTGCCAATTTTGTAAACCTTTTTATTCATTTCTGTTCGATGATGGTAGCCATTTTGTCCAGCTCTAGCTACAGTGAAAGAAACACGGGCAGGATGCCATGCTCCAATACAAGCCACTTTGCGAAGCCCTCTATGAGTCTTGCGGGGCAGCCTGGAAACCCCCCACCTCGTCACAACTCCCTCATACCCGTGGCCCTTGGTGACACCTATGGTATCAATCATCTCGTCCTTGGAAAACACAGCAGTCACTGGCACGGCCTTCTCAAAAAGCTTATAGCCAAAATCAACCTTTTCAGCCACGGTACCACCGTTAACTTGAATTTCCATAAGATGAGCCTTTTTCTGCTTGATACCTTTCAGCTTCCTCACCTACAGAAAAGATGTATATGAATCAACATTCTGGACGTGACCTCATGGATTTTGCGCATACAGGATCACGTCAGATAACTCACCTGAGTGTGAGCCAGTACCCGGATAACGCTGGCGTACTTTTTCATCTTCTCCAGCTCGCCTTCTATATCCTTCTTACCCTCGTCAGACTCGTACTTCTTAGAGTATTTAGTAAAGGCTTTCTTTTTGGACTTGTACCAGTTTCTGTAAAATCGCCTCCGGAGTTCATCACTGAGATGCTGAGCGAAGACGGTGCTTAACGACCTTAGCCCACGAGGGGTCTTCACGTATCCAACGAGACCAACAACAATCATCGGAGGAGTCTCAATGATTGTCACAGCTTCACAAGTTTCCTTCTTGTGAAGCTCTGCACGGAATCACAGACGCTTAGCGTACAGCACAACACGGGAATTAGAGAGTCCGAAAGAGGAAGAAAACTCACTTGATCCAGGCTTCTCAACCTCTCTTACGATGTGGGTCATGCCGGCCTTGTAACCGAGAAAAGCAGTAAGGTGGCATTTCTTCGTAGGATCGTCCTTTGGGAATGACTTCACTGCACAAAGAAAACGGGCACATGCATCGAAGGGACAGAGAAAGACAGAAAGAATGCTACTTGAACCATAAATTTCCATATCCATTTTACCCCAACACACACCCAGCGGCTCTTCTAAGCGCCATATTCATCGACTGAACCGGAAGAGCGAATGCGAAGTAGAAAACAAGAGGCGAAGAAACGGGAAACAGAACCTTTGTGAGCATGTGAGCTGAGGAAAGTGATGCAAGCATGCTGAAAATTCGAGATCTGTGTGAAGAGAGTCGAAAGTGGAGCTCTAAAATGAAGAAGGGAAGGAAAAAGCGAAAGCAAGGATGAAAAGGGAGGCGAACCTTTGCCTCTGTGACGGCGAGCACGCTTGCGAGGGAGGAAGCCGAGGGATCCATGGCGAGGATGCTCGAATTTGCGGTGGCTCATGGCGTCTGCTGCTTCTGCTTCTGTTGCCCTGCAGAAGCTCCCTCAGTCCCTCCAAAATAAAAGACCTTCCTTCCTTTCCCTCTTCCTTTCACACTCTTTTTTAGGGTTTCCCCTAACCTCACCATCCACCCTGGTTACTTCTCTGCGGTTCTCTTCCTTTGGCTTCGCCTCTCTCTCGATCCCCTTAGGCCGGCAGTGTGCGGTTACAAACACATTCTAGATTTGTGGATACAAACGGACCCGGGGGGGGGGCGGGGGGCGGGGGGGAGAATGTAATTGTTATGGACAGAAGAAGATTACCCACTTGGTTAAGGAAGAAGCCTTCCGTCAGTGTCCACCCAATGCCCACCAAAGCGAGAGCAGGGGTCGACAGTGGGCGGTTACAGACACATTCTAGATGTGTGGATATAAAAAGGAGGAGGGGGGGCGAGGGGATGCGCGGGGGGGGGAGGGAAGAATGTAATTATTATGGATAGAAGAAGATGACCCACTTGGTTAAGGAAGGAGCCTTCCCATTGACAACGCAAGGAAAAAAGAATGTAATTATTATGACCCACTTGGTTAAGGAAGGAGCCTTCCTATTGACAACACAAGGGTTCAAAACCTAATGCTAGTGTGTTGGCTGGGCCCTCGGCACTCACCTTTCTAACAACCACACAAGGAAAAGTTGGGCCAAAAAGAATTTTGTGTTTCTAAGAAAATAAATTATATTCATGGGTTTACCATTTACCCCCAACCCTAATAAGAAAGTCTTTTTCAACATGGCTCATTCCTCCAAGATCGTAAGGCTTGGTTTACATCACTACAAAAGCAAAGAAGAAGCAAATACTAATTTGATATTGTTGACATAGCTCTTAGTCTTGTGACCTATGATAGCGTTCATGTTGATAACCCCATCATCACTAAAATTCATTGGATCAACCATGTGCTCAAGATGGAAAAGCATAATGGCTAGGAAATTCCTTACTCAAAAGTACAACTTAGCATAGCAATATGTTGACTCTCTCTTGTGAGCATTAAATTCAATTTGGGTGTTGTGCCCTTCATCCTTAGAGGGGTATCCAAGTAGGCTATCTAACAACCTTGTATTTTGTATGGATGTCTGCATTCTTAGGTCCACGGCATAATTGTAGAATCTCACATGGGACTCCATCACCTGTAACAAGCAATTCTATTGCTGGGAATCATCATGTGCGCTAAGAACCATGATGTAAAAATTGTTGGCCAATCAAATTTTATTTGTTTGTTCTTAGCTTGTGTAGGTGGGATCGTTGATGTGTTTCTTGAAAGGATATTCACAATAAATGATCCAATTTTCGACATCCAATAAGAAGGGATTTCTCCAACCTGGCTACAGTCCCATGTCTTTTGTTATCACTAGATACACCCTTGCATTTGAGGTCACAAAACCTCCACGAGTTTCTCCTTTGCCTACTTTCTCAATTGCTTACTGTGGGATATGGGAGGTTCTTAGGATGGCCACTACGAGAGAGAGAGAGAGAGAGAGAGAGAGAGAGAGAGAGAGAGAGATGATATGGTTGTAATTCCCTCTTTGTGCCAACCCATGATTTGTATAGCTTCCATCACATTGCGATGTATCCTTAATTTTAGGCCGTGCAAAGTATCATACCCATTTGCATGGTTTGGAAAGCATATTTCCTTGTTTTTGGCCACGTATAATGCATGAGTGATGAAAAATATGCATCGGTATGCTTATAGCCTATTTGCATATCTCCTATGGGTATGATACATTGCACGGGCCTTAAATATACTTGTTTAAGGACCCTACGAAGTATCATACCCATTGAATATCATTTGCATGGTTTGGAAAGCCTATTTCCTTGTTTTTGGCCACGTATGATGCATGAGTGATGAAAAATATGTACCGGTATGCTTCTAGCCTAGTTGTGTATCTCCTATGGGTATGATACTTTGCACAGGCCTTAAATATACTTGTTTAAGGCCCCTACGAAGTATCATACCCCTCAAATATCATTTGCATGGTTTGGAAAGCCTATTTCCTTGTTTTTCACCATGCAACATGCATGAGTAATGAAAAATATGCATTGGTGTGCTTCTAGCCTATGTGCATATCTCCGATGGACATGATATTGATGTCCAGCTTCTCACTTTATTGAGTAAGCCATGAATTGGCATAATTCTTCCCCTTCTAGACGTATGGCATACCCATCAAATATCCTTTGCATGGTTTGGAAAGCCCATTTCCTTGTTTTTCACTATGCAACATGCATGAGTGATGAAAAATATGCATTGGTGAGCTTCTAGACTATGCGCATATCTCCGATGGACATGATATTGGTGTCCGTCTTCTCACTTTATTGATTAAGCCATAAATTGGCATAATTCTTCCCCTTCTAAAGGTATCATATTATGTTAGTGGGGTAGGGTGTATGTGGCTTAACCCCTAACTCCCCTATCAGGGGGGGGGCAGAGAGAGAGAGAGAGACAGAGAGAGAGAGAGAGAGAGAGATGATTCAAGTGCATGTTGCTCTTACTTGCTTACTTGCCACTATAAGTTGTAGCTAGATGGCACCTTGACCCTCACATCAAAGCCGCAATTGGGTTGAAGAGAAAGGGATAAATGGAAGTCTCACTCTCTTAACGCTACTAGTAGTTTCTTAAAGGTTTGAGGAGTTTATTGCCATTAGAGTGTGTAGACTTGCATGATTTTTGAGACACAAGGTAGTTGAGCTAGTAGTGAAGCAAAAAATTATTGTAAGTGGAGCTTGAGGTGTAGACTTTCCTCAGTTTGGAGACACAAGTTAGTTGAGCTATTAGTGAAGCAAAGAGTTGAAAATGAAGCTCGAGTTGAAAGTCCAAATTGAGGATTTTATTATCATGAGACTGTATAGACTTGCATGAGTTTGGAGACACAAATAAGTTAAGATACTAGTCGAGCAAAGAGTTGAAAGAGAACCTTGAGGAGTCCCAAGGGTTTTTGCCAAGATAGAAGGGTGTGGTTCTATTGCTATTCTAATTAAGCGGTGACAATGCTTAGGCAAAGGTATGAGAGGCTAAAACCTCAAGGTGTTGGCTCACTAATCGCAAAACATACAAAGGCTAGCTTCTCTAATTGGATTAACACATTTTCTCCAAACGTGAGCTAAGATTAATCTCAAATATTGAGCTTAAATTGTTGCAAAATGTGGCACACTATTTTGCACATCTTTTGTATGTATATATATATACATACATGTATATATATATACATACATATATATACATACATGTATATATATATATACATACATGTATATATATATACATGTATGTATATATATGTATGTATGAGTCACCCTTGCATGTGCTCTCATGGTTGGCTTTATTCTTTTGATCACCCTTGCACGTGGTCATATGGTTGGGTTTTGCGACCTCCCACTTTTCATTTTGATTGGGGGATTGAAAAGGCTTGTTTAAATATAGAATACAAATTTAAGGTGCAGTAATAGGTTTGGTATTAGTATACAGAGGTTGCCAACATGGTGCATCTCTATTGGCTACATGCAAAGTCTCTAAACCTATATTGGATACATGATTTCTTAGAAGATGGTTAGATCGTCACTAATTTAGTGGGGTAGCTTGTTGTGAAGGGAAACCTTTAGGCTATGTGGCCCGTAGCATGTTGTTTCTATAGAGGTCAGTAAATGTTATGGCTTGCATTTTTAAGGTGGCCTTGGCTCTTTATATGCGATCATTGTGGTTTCTTGTATGTACACCAATACTAATGAACTTGGTATCATTTGAATATATTTTACGGATATGCTATGTTTATTGAAGGATCATGGGAAAGAGGGAGGAGTGCGCAACTAAGATGGCTAACTACACATTACATGTATTACGAATCTTTATCCCTTAAGGTAAGGGTTAGGGTTTGTCACAAGAAGTATATCTCAATGGTGCAATTTACACCATTCTCAATGTCTTTTCTTAAATTACACTAGATGAATAGAGGATGCTATTTTTTTCATGGGGGGGCAGGAGAGGGGGGGGGAGGGGAGGGGATTTTCTAATGCATATGATAGTAACTAAAAAGCTACAAAAGATATATCAAAATAGTATGTGCATGATTGAACACAGTGCCTATGCAAGAGAAGCCTATATAATGCGTACAACTTGATTTCTATACGTTAACCTTCACTTCTTGCTCTTAAGTTGTAGATCATCATTCACTTTGGGAGTAAAACCCAAAAAATAGACTATAAGGAAGGAATTATGCCAAAAAGAAATAAGTCATCTTGGATCAAAGACTGCTTGATCGATCATGTCCTATGGATGGCTGAGCTAAAGCTAGACATGTCACAAGTTAATGTGGACTATGAAGGTGATCTATAAAAGAAGATAGATGTGAGAGTGATCAAGATAGCCGTCAAAAACTGCTCCACAATGTTGTGAAAAACAAGAGTGTCTCCAAACTAGGATAGGTGGTGGCATTGCATAAGATATTGAAAGCTAAATAAGCTTTGTCAAATAGTGGGGACAATAAACAATTACATAATCACCATTTGTAGAGGGATCCAGGGGCTCCATAACACTAGGATAGGTGGTGGCATTGCATAAGATATTGAAAGCTGAAGTAGCTCCATGTACTCATCTTTCTTTTAAAGGGACTTATAACCCCCAATGTCTCATTCCTAAAGTCGAGTGTGGCAGATCCACCATTTCCACATCAATAGATCTTATGTTTCAAGGGAGTGAAATTCCTCCACGCCTAGATATAGGAACTCTATTTTGCTACATGTTTCATCATTTGTGAAATCTTTGAATTTAGAGGTTAGTTCTTCTATTGGAGCTTCTCTTGTTTTAAGCTAAACTCAAGCCTTCACTCGAGCATCTCCTGAAGCCATTTGCTCAATATGCCTTAATAGCATACAACATTGATTTTTCCAAATGGGCTAGCCTATGATAAACATGTAATCATGAGAGACTTCATCAAGGTCAAGAACATGAACACCTTGTTGACTTGCTACCCCACTTCCAATGACTGGTACATATTTGAACTCCACCTTGGGTGATATGTAGTTGCCATTAGCAACCCTGATTTTAAGATTCGTCTCTCTGGTATAATGGAGGTCCAAGTTGTCATTCACACTGATCATCATAGTATTGCAAGAAGCCCCTTCATCAACACATGCCCCTTCAATTCTGATACCATCAATTTTGGCATCAGTTTTGGCATCCACCATGTGAGCAAAGCGATACAACTTCAAAAGACAACTTTACTTTGGCATCTTCCCTTTTTTTCTCATTGGAGTGAGACTCCCCTTGGTACTTTCTATCACACCAATGAACTAAATGCCAAGGGGGGCTTTCCCAAAGGTTCAAGAAACCCCAAAACCTTCTTTTTCCCACACTTGAGCTCTACCACTAAGCTATAAAGTAATATTTTATGCCGCTTTGCTTATAATGGATTATAAATCCTCCCTCATCCCCCTACCCCTTTGGGATGTCCTTTCCTCTTTAATGCCTTTAATAAGTAGTCTCCCCCTCCCCAATCTCACACGTCCCTCCCTCTTTAATGCCCCTGCCCCTCCCCCCTTTATTTAATTCAAGCCCTCCCCCCTTTATTCCTAAACATTTTGCCATCATATGACATACAACACTCCCCCCTCCCCCCACACCAACTAATTAATTAATCGAGGGTTTTCCTCCCTGGGGGGGGACCCTATTTGAAGCAAGGAAATTCAGACTTGGCGACTTTATATCTTCCAAGATGGAACAATCCTTCTCATTCACTGACTTTAACGTCAGCAGGATGAATTGTCCTTCTAGAACTTCAAGGGCACCTGCAACTTCTTCCTCTATATACTTGCATCTTTCATGGTGACCTTTTATTGCAAGTACAACTGGCCTTGATAAATTCACAAATTTGCATGCATTCTTTCAAGACCCTCCTTATCTTTTGGGAGATGTCATATTCTTTTTGCACCAAATACTTTTAGGTTAGTATTTTGGTCTTTCGCTTCCAACCCCAAGAGATGCAATTGGGGTTCCGATTTGGTGTACTTTTGCCCATAGTGTCCTTTCTCACCACATTTGAAGCAATAGCGCTTTCTCTAGTATGAGGATGCTCCTTTATCCTTGCACTTCAATTAATTGAAGCTTCAATGGATGGAATTGAGCCACATGAGCCAACACCATAGTTTGAGACTCACTAGGATTCCAAGAAGAGACTTGAGTAGCCTTCGAATTTGCCACCTCAAGAATGGTAAGATCATCATCAATCATCAAGGGTACCATTCACGGTTACGACATCAATATTTGGACTCAGTGGTACCACATGGAGGCCTTCCAAAGCTCGTCATACAATTGTCATCCTTCCCAATTGTTGCAACTCTATTCTTGAGTGGGGACATGCTTTTGCATTTCCCTACACATTAGGGCACTCTACTCGTGTCATGGGCATTTATACTTGTTTATTGTTACATTATTCAAATCGACTGCAAAGCAACTGCCAATAGGTGTGAAGAACCACACTTTTGGAATGCGAGTGTGTGCAATAATGCATGCAGAATTTGAATGCCAATTGGCCCTCCAATGGGAAAGAGTGCCCTCATGACAATACTTGTTTCTCTTTTCGACCTACATGCAAGGTTGGATAGATGAATGCAAATTGAATAGAAAGAATGCTACATGAGATTTACAACGAAAGGGTGAGATACCCTTTCATTGATGTCCCTTGAGATCACTCAAATTCCATCTTCCCATTTACACCTACCCTTATTCTATGACCCATGCCCTATAACCCATGCATCTACCATTCAATGCACCTTAATACACCATTTCCTTCCTATTGCACCTAGGACCTAGACACGTGTGTGCACATCTTTATTAATAAAATAAGTCACATGCCCAAATTTGATGCCATCTAAAGCAGTGGCTCCAGCTCAACTAGTCCTATCTACTCAGATGATCCACCACTATAATAAATCGGTCGGTGTCCATCATAAATACAAATACATGTTACACCATTGGCATACAATATAATAATATTTTAATGTCTACTAATCACGGATTAGTGATTTCTCTTGTCATGACAGTAGGTACCTTGACACATACATTCCTCAAGTGCATTTCTTTGCACCTCTGTATTAAACAGAGTGCCTATAACTTTGTAAACCTGTCCGTGATGGCTGGACCTGTGTATGCTGAGAGAGAGAGAGAGAGAGAACCAAATATTGAAGTGACAAGACATTTTCAAGTCACCAATGAAATGAAAAAATAACCCAAAAGGAATGCATGATACTATATTCTGCCTGGTGCTAATAAACCTATCTGATAGTTTCCAATGATATCTTCCTCCCCTGTACTTGATGTCTGAAGCCACCCCAACTGTCTTCAAGTTTAACATCATGCGACTTACAGTATAAAGAAGACACACACTAGACAAATCAATTTGATCAACAATAAATTAAAAAGATACACAGTTTGACAAAGTGACTATCAAATTTTATATGTACCGTTCTATCGTTCTCCCTAACTTCAAGCTCTGACAGCCCAGTAATGCAATTGCAATCAGCATCCTCTGATTAATTCACAACTGTGCAATATACACTTTTCAATTAGACTATGGTACACAAATCAATAGTGGCTATGAATTTCACTGAGTATGCCATTCACATACAATGAGAGATATTAGGAGCTCATAGCCTTTTCTACTGTCTCTTTGAGTTGTCCACTTTTGTAAGCCTCTGCCAAAACACACAAACACAAAAACAAAATCTCTGTCAATGCGAAGGATATAGTTCAGCGAATTCCACAAACTGCTTTCAGTACACAGATATGCCCCATACAAAGAATGCAAATAAACAAAATCCAAAAAGACTAGGGATCCACTTGACAGAAATTAGCAACCAGAAGATTTTTGATCCCCCCCTCCTCTAAGGCCCGCCCCCTTCCAATGCTGCTAGCAGAAGATAGAATATATGCACAACTAAGATGACAGCAGAAGAATCAGTTGTATAATTGAGGGGAAAGACCCCTCACATACATTCAAACTTGCATCTCTGGATAACAGCAGATGAGGCACAAGCAAGTACAAAACTGAATTGCAAGGAAAACAAGAAACTGGAAAAACACATCCAAGAAGCGAGGGAGTAAGTAACTCACCTATAGTAATATCACAACCTCCAAAGAACTCCCCATTAATATACAGCTGGGGAAAAGTGGGCCAGCTGGAGTATATTTTCATACCGGAACGTACTGCATCATCCTCAAGGATATTAACCGTTTCATAGGGGACATTCAAGGAATTCAGTATTTGCACCACTGTATTTGAGAATCCACATTGAGGAAACAATTTTGTGCCCTTCATGAAAAGCACGACCTTGTTGGATGTAACATACTTGTCCAGTGTTCCCTTCAGTTCCGGTGTCAATGCTACAAGATGAAAACATAAAGAGAGTCTTGAAACATTTGATTGACAATCCCTTCTGAGTGACACCACAAATTGTCAACCAGAGTGTTTTCAACTGACAATCTTCATAATTTCCAAATAAGAACACAAAGGAAACTTAAAGTAGCTAGTCTTTTGGAAGAGAAATAGCTGTAGATTCCGAAAAAACACAATAAATACTTGATGACATTTCTTTTCAAGAAACCATTATAATGCAGTTGCAGCACAAGCTACTAACCAGACATTTTCTTTAACCTCAAAATTTCCAGTAGAGCCTATGCACCATTACCAGAAAAGACCAGAAGCCATCCCAAACAGAGAGAGGCTATCCAGCTTTAGTGTTTAGCCAAAATCTCCAGTAGAACCAGTGCCCGATACTAGGAAAAACCAGGAGACAATCTCAAACAGAGAGAGGCTCCAAGAAAGAGGGCGGTAGGGAGGACACTGAGGGAGAGGGAGGGGGATCAAAACAGACAAGATGCAAAACAAGATAAAACAAACTAGTTCGTTTACACAATTGCGATAATGCTAAATCCTTTAGCATGCCTTCAAAATTAAAGATACCCTAAACTTTCCAGCTGCCCACTTTGTTCTCACTTTCTACAGTCCTAAGCATCCTAGTCCTGCAATTATGAAAGTAAAATGACCATCGTTAAATACTGTCTGAACGTTCCTTCTCACTTAGATCACAAAGTATTCTATATGAACAAGTACACGGGACAAGCTACTTGATTATATATCTGCAATAATTCACCAAAGACATTCAAATTGAGATATACTTGAGGCTAGGGGTGCGGCACTACTAACTAGAATACGATATTCAATCCAAACAGCCTCCTTCTGTATAGCCTGCTGCGCGGGTCTGTGTGTGTGTGTGTGTGTGTGTGTGTGGGCTTTTTGTTGTCTTGAGTGGAGATATCCTGCAAGCACTAGGGCCTCTATTTCGTTTTTCCTGCTCCTCATACCTCGTCCCTTTCTGGCCCCTTTTCTTTTTATAGCTTTGTTGCCATCCTCTACGTTTTCTGTTGCTGCACTCTTTTCTGGCTTTGCTGTACTGCTTGTGATGTTTATTTGCAGCCAGGTGCTGCCTTAGTACTTACTTCTCTTCCTGCTACATGGCTACTACAAAGACCTATATGCACAAGAAACATAAGCACGATTCGGTCGGGTCAGGAAGACCCTGTTCATGCCTCTCTTAAGGCCCAGCTGGTGTTTGATGTTATGCACGAAGGTTTCGAAGATACACGCAAGGATTGGAAGGACTCTGCTCCAACTGTTGGGATTATGGTGGAGGTGGATGACATAGTTCATCCAGTGCATGAATATGCCAAGCACGCTGTGATTATTTTTTTCCAAGGACGTATGCCAGTTGCAGCACATGTGGGTAACTGGTTGACAAGAACACTAGTGGCTGTTTTGTTCGTAAGGTGCATTATGCAGCAAGGGGACTTTTTGAAGTTATAATGGTGGATGAACAACATAAACAAATGCTGTTGGAGCACTCCACTTTTCTATGGACAGCAGATGGTGCATGTCCTACCATGGTCGCGTACTAGGGATTATCAAGCTTTGATTTGACATCGTTGTCCGCTATGGGTGGAGGTTGTTGATTTTCCTTAATGTTGGCTTCACTCTTGCCAAAAAGCGCAGCCTCTTTGGGCAAGGTGGTGTGTCCACCAAGGCCGAATGGAAATTCCAATAGGTTTTGTATCTTGTGGGATACAGATAACCCCACTCCTGAATCTTACTCTGTTACAGTAAATAATGCTGCTATGGGGAGTGCTTATTATAAGCTCAAATCGCGATTATTCGCAGGAGCATGCTTTGAATGCAAAAAATTTGGGCACATGGCTTCACAATGCCCATTGGTCTTACATAAGATGTCTCCGGATGCTATGCCTACTCAGATGCAAAATAAGGATGCCAATGGATCTTCAGTGGTAAAAATAAAGGCAATAAGCCAACAATTGCAGCCCCGGATAAGGGAAAGCTCAGATTGTCTCAAATGGAAATGCTTATGCTTCGATCCCCTCCACTTCTCAGTCCGAAGTCAGGGAAAATTTTTCAAATGAAGCCTTGCAGACTTCAAGGAAAATTGCATCCACTAAAAGACCTCAACCTCCTCGCACATGGAATGGTGCATCTTCCAGTGGGCATACTCTTGAAGAGAATTCAGGAATTGACATCACATGGGCTGCAACAATGATGGGATATCTCAAGGTGTATGCCCCAGGCACACCTTGGGTTCTATGTGTGTGTGCTAGAGGCACAGTTAGGTGCCCATAAGCACTGTTAGGTGGTGGTAGATGCCACATAGGATGATTGAGAGATTCTAGGAGCTGATTGAGGAGATGATTGAGGAGATGATTGTGGAGCTTGGTGGCTCATGTAAAGGTGCCTACATATGGACCTCACCTTTCTTCATTCCATAAGCAAGTAAGCATTCTCATTTCGTGTTCAGCTTCATGCTTTCCTTTCACTTCTTCAACATGGTATCAGAGCACTATGATCCTCCTTGAGCCCATTTATGCCATGTCATCATCATCTTCTTCTTCTTCTTCTTCACCTTCCTCTCCATTTTGCCCCTTTCTGCCCAACCACTTGGAGGGCTGAGTTCTCTACCTACAAGCAACCATTCCCAGGGTCCTTCTGGCTGGAGAGACCCTTCATATGGGCGACCTTCCACGTCAGAGGAATAAGACAATGGTGCCCACCAATACGACTTGCTGGAGCAGCCATTCCGAAATTCCTCTGAGCCACACGCTTGCACAACAGCATGAGCTAGCCTCTGTCCAGATTTGAAGTGAAATGGTCCACCAAGGAGGGAGAAACAGACGAAAAACCAGTCGACATTCAAGCTGCTGGCTATGGCGACGTGACGCGGCATTTCGCCTCTCTTCTTCAGTGGCTCTTCTCTGGTATACCAGCTTTATTTCTACCTAGAAAGCCCTCTTTTCTTTGCTTTGAAGAGTGAGATACAAGCCCTCCAAGATCAGGCCTCTGTTTTGGACAGTTTTGACAATGCTGTGAGTTTGGTGCTACATTAGACGCTACTTTGGGATTTCTGATGTTTTAAAGTGTTGAATAGCATCAATACAATTGTGGCTACAACTTTCCTTTAGGTTGCTATACCTGGATTTGCTTGGAATACTTTCATTTAGCCACCTCTATGAAGCATACAAGTTGAAGTGTCATTTCCATTATGATTTTTAGTATGGAATTTGGTTACAAGTCTTTGCTACACTAAATGCTTGTACTTTGAAGCTCTTCAACTCAAGAGAGTAGACACTGCCCATTTTGGGTTAGACCCTCTCATGGCTACCTTCTTGAATATTGATAAGTTCAATGGTAAAGGCTTTCACACATGGCAGATGAAAGTTAAGTTTGCATTGATGAGGGAAAACCTCTGGGGGCTTGTCAAACCTGCTTCAACTTCTTCTTCAATAGCCTCTAATGCTGGAGAATCCTCAGCTCCTACACGCCCGCCACGAGATCCTGCTAGAGAGGAGAAAGCCTATGGCATTATTGCTCTTGGCTTAGGAGATGACTATATTCATCACATTTCTGATTTGGAGTCTCCTTCTGAAGCTTGGCAGAAGCTTGATATTATTTTTGGTGCTAGCTCTCACATCTCAAAATTGTCACTTAAGATTGCTTTCTTTGAATTGAAGATGGCTAGTGGCACTCCCTTGGCTGCCCATGTCAATCACATGCGGAGTCTCATGACTCAACTTGCTTCTATAAACTCTCCAATCACTACAGATGATGCAATGGCAGTATTGCTCAAAAGTATGCTTGAAGATTATGATCATGTTGTCACCACTTTGAAAAATCTTCCTAATCCTACTCTTGAAGGTCTTATTACTGCTCTTCAAGAAGAAGAAAGGCACAAGGAACTCCGAAGAGGCAATGACACAGCCTATGCCATAAAAACTCAAATGGGCAAGTTTCAACCTTGCAAACATTGTGGGAAGACTAATCACCTCTCAAAAGATTGCTTCAAGATCAATCCTTGTAAATATTGTGGCAAAAACAATCACCATGAAAAGTTTTGTAAGGCCAAAAAGGAAGCAACTACAAAACCAGAAACTACCAATTTACTTTCAGTTGATGTGCCTCCACAAGATGAGGCCTCCTATGATGATTATGCTTTTTGAACCATCTCCATATATGCTCCAGATCTCTCTTTTATGTTGAGTCAAGGTACTCTTCCTGGATAGTCCTCCAAAATGAATGAAATAAACTATTGTGTTCTTTGTAAACACCTCTGGTCACCATATGATGTAGGCCATGTGTATGTGTTTTGCTCCATGGTACCTCCTGCAGACATTGTGTGCATGTACATGCAGGGGAGATAACCATTGGAAGGTCTTATGTATCCCTTTGTTTACTTCACACCCTTGGGAACCCTTGCTAGCATGAGATCCTAGCCATAGATTTATCCTTGACCACCATGAGATGGCATGAGAAACTATGAGACTAGATGTATCCTTGACATAGCCTGAGGCATTCCCTTGAGGGGGGGTTTGATGGGATATCTCAAGGTGTATGCCCCAGGCACACCTTGGGTTCTATGTGTGTGTGCTAGAGGCACAGTTAGGTGCCCATAAGCACTGTTAGGTGGTGGTAGATGCCACATAGGATGATTGAGAGATTCTAGGAGCTGATTGAGGAGATGATTGAGGAGATGATTGTGGAGCTTGGTGGCTCATGTAGAGGTGCCTACATATGGACCTCACCTTTCTTCATTCCATAAGCAAGTAAGCATTCTCATTTCGTGTTCAGCTTCATGCTTTCCTTTCACTTCTTCAACATAGGATGATTGAGAGATTCTAGGTGCTGATTGAGGAGATGATTGAGGAGATGATTGTGGAGCTTGGTGGCTCATGTAGAGATGCCTACATATGGACCTCAAGCCATACTCTTTTCCCTGAAGCAGAAAATGCTGGTTTGCTGTCTTCTCACAGGCTGTTGTGTCACCTCAGGGTAGAGGCCCAGATCCTAAGGTGGATACGCAGACTTGATATTCTTTTGCCATCAGCTATACATAACTATAAACATGCTGTCACGAATCAAATGTTTGACACTTAATGTACATGGTTTATGTGACGTAGGGAAATGGAAACTCATATGGATGTATCTCAATCAATTGCAGCTAGATATCGTGGCTTTACAGCAACACAATCAGCATATGTATGCGGGACGCCAAGGTCATTTTGCTGGGTATGATATCTTTTATGCGGGACGGCACTCTTTTTCGGGTGTAGTCCACTTGGAGAAGCATGATGATCAGCCAGCTGTTGCTCCAAATGATAATCAAGGAAGATGGATTATTATACAATGTCTTATCCAGGAGAAATATTTGAATTTGCCTCAGTCTATGCACCCCAATCCTTTGGCAGTAGAAGTTTGATTTGGGATGCTATGCAAAGCTATCCCTGAAGACATCATGCCTTCATTTGTGGAGACTTCAATAATGCCCCTCAGCAAGCGGAGAATACTTCTGTAATACTCATATGTTGGCTTCTAAGAAACACAGTTGGTCGCAATTATTGCTTCATCTTGGTCTTGTTGATCTATGGAAGGAATTACAGCCCATATTGCCAGGCTATACTTTCCAACATAATTTATCGGGCTCACCTGGATCATTGGTATAGAGTGGATCCACAACACTATGATAATCTCACTTGAAAAATATGGGTTGATTATGCTTTTACGCATTCAGATCATGCCCCTTTATGGTTGAGGATATCTCTTCATGAAATGCCAAATGACAGGTTGTCACAAAGAAGGCTTCTTATTGTGAATAATAGTTATTTAGAGCATGATGCGTATAAAGCAATGGTTTGTGATGCCATTAAGCCTCCTTCACATCTGAGCCATATTGATATTGATTATGCATGGGATGCCTTTGTTGCTAGAATGCAAGCAGTCTTTTGTGATTATGGAAAGACCTATATGAAGAAACAATTGCTCAGGCCAAAAACACCTGCCAAACATTGACTGAGCTTAGTCAATTTCGGGCTTTGCCTTGAGAAGAAAACATGCTTTTATGCTAGGCTAAACATTATTTGCAGTCTAATGATCATAGAAAAATTACTAAATGTGATACAAGAGCAACACAGAGGGTATTTCTAGATAAAGGTTCCTCAAAACAGTTTTTCAAAAGCCTCCATTACACGAGGCAGTCTGCAAGTATTTGCCGAGTACTTATGCTGGGGGGTTGTTGGACTTCATCTCGATCACAACTTGCTACTGCTTGTGTCATTCACTTTCCTCGGCAGTTTGGGCATGCACATCTCCCTTCGCAGAAAGTTTTGTCTGCGAAGGCGATAGCTTTTGTAGCATGTCTCTCCTATTGTTTCTCCTACACAGGCTTTCCGGAGGAATCTTTTACCGAAAGGGAGTTATCTGATGCAATAAAATCTTGTGGCAGATAGAAGTCTCTAGTCTCACTGTTAAAATTTTCCTCGCATATTGGGATATCCTCAAGTCTACTTTGCTGCATATGGTCAATTGTGATTGGCAACAACAACAAATGCCGGATTCATGGAAGAAAGGGCTTTTCAGCCTCTTCCAAAGAAGCCAATATGTGAATCTTTGGTTGATTGGCATTCTATTACTCTTATGCTAGTAATCTATAAGAATGGTGGTTGATCGCATCAAAGAATACTTACATGATGGTCCCCGTCCTGCACAATATGGATTTGTTCCTCATAGGCATATTGAAGAGACATGGTAGCTAGCTAGGAACGGAATGGAAATATGGAAATATGCAAAATGAAAAGGAAGGAAAGTACAAGTGCAAGGCAATAACCAAAATACTCACAATGTGTTGATAGCTTGATGTTGACTGTTGTGATAGACAATAGACAAGTACAACACTATATAGTGTGACACTAGACTCTAGAAAGTCACAATGTCTATGGGATATCTCCCAATATGACACGTGGCACATCTAGGACTCACTAGACTATAAAACACCACCTAGAACACACATTTTTTACTCACTTTGGCTTCATATTCCAACACCCCCCCATAAAGGCAAGGTGAGAGACTACTCGAACGGAACCAATAACAAAACATGACAATGACGGTCATCAAAACTATGCATGCCGATCTAGAACTAGACATGGCTCCCACACAATCTCAGGGGCAAGTGAGCATGGCTCAAAGACTAGTGCGCATAACATAGAAAGCTCATCTAGCATGGCTCAGAGGCTCATCATGCATGGATGCACGATCAACTCAGAGGTCTAGGAGACCAATGCACCAACATCTTGGAACTCTCAAGCCAGGCCTGATAAACAAATAGACCTATCAATGCCAATACATGGCTCCCATAGTACATCCCCCCTTGGCTTCATAACAGAACATATTAGGAAGCCACACACCAAAATAGGAAAACCAATACATCTTTTTAGGAGGACTATCCAAGACAGAGGACCTTTAGACTCAATGACAACCAGACACTCACTTACATATCATTTTAGGGGGGCTACCCAGGGTAGAGGACCCCAAAATACATCAAGCTATATCAAATAGACCTATCAATGCCAGTACATGGCTCCCATAGTACATCCCCCCTTGGCTTCATAACAGGACATGTTAGAAAGCCACACACCAAAAGAGGAAAACCAATACATCTTTTTAGGAGGACTATCCAAGGCAGAGGACCTTTAGACTCAATGACAACCAAACACTCAGTTACATATCATTTTAGGGGGACTACCCAGGGTAGAGGACCCCAAAATACATCAAGCCGTAGGAATAATAAAAATAGATCTCTTAGGAGTAAGAGAACACTTTTTCATGCAATTAAGAAATCAAGAAACAATGACACTCTTTGATGAGATCTGAGTGCCCCTTGTCCTCCAAGTAGCCACTGCACATGTGTGCACATCCCTGTGAGTCGATGAAGCACTAGGCATGGATGCCCCAAAATATGTATCGGTGAAGTTCATGGGGTAGCTACATGGAGCGGTCATGGCATGACTCTCAAAATAGAAGATGGAGAGTCACCAAAAAGTCGATGTAGAGGCTCGAGGTGCCACAAGGACTAGTAGAGTCACTCAATATGCAAGCCTAGCACCACGAGCAATCAGAGAAGTAATCGGAGAAGCCGGAAAGTAACCGTATCTCACATCAAGATCATTTTTCTTTATCTTCTTGCTGCAAATTAGTGTGGAGTCTACACACCGTTATAGAAGGCGGATGAGGTGTGCAATGTGGCGGCTCGAATGGCGAGAAGATAGAGCTTCATGGGCAACAGGAGAAGCGTGAGCAACAAGAGCAGCAGTGTGGGCAGCTAGAAGCAACGTGCGCAGCTAGATGGCGGACAGAGAGGATAGCTACGTGGACAGCAAGAGAAGCTGCGTGGGCAGTTATAGCTTAGCTTCATGGGCACCAACTAGAGCAGCAAAAGACGGAGGTGAAGATGAAGATAGTGACAGTAGGCTGGAAACTATAATCCTGAGAACTCAAGAACAAAATCCGCGCGCAGGAATAATTTTCGTCACTTTTTGCAGGAGCTATATTTTTTCATAGAAAACTCAGATTGCGATGATGTAAAACGAAAATTGTAGTACTCAAGGTCCTCTACAACTTTCATGAAGACACAAAGTTGTGATTCTGCTTCCAAATCCAAATAGAAGCATCAAATCGTCCACAGGTCACAGAGAGAGCAACAGGAACATCACCACTCTAGGACGTCTTTGTAGCTAAGGAAGGAGAAGAGCTCACCAAGGGAAGGGAAGAGAGGTGGCAGAATCTCAAGTTGGAGAAGACAACGTTGGAGAAGAATCCCAATGGTTGATGAAGCTTTCAATGGAAAATGTTGTTAGATGATTTCATGGATGTATTCCCTGCTCAACTGCCGGAAGGTTTACCTCCAGAACAAGCAGTAGATCATCACATAGACTTAGTACCTGGGGCTCAACCTATTAGTGTTCCACCTTATAGGATGAGCCAGCTTGAGGAGGATGAGTTAGCTTCACAGCTACAGGATTATTTAAATATGGGTTATATTCGCCCAAGTAAATCACCTTGGGGAGCACCTGTCCTCTTAAGAAAGAAGAAAGATTCCACATGGAGAATGTGTATAGATTATAAACGATTGAATAAAGTGACAATTAAGAATCGATACCCTCTACCTCGTTCCGATGATCTAATAGACCGTTTGGCCGGAGCGAAGTATTTCACTAAGAACGATTTGCGTACAGGTTATCACCAAATCCGTATCTATGCCAAACACATAGATCAAATTGCATTCCGAACTAGGTATGGCCACTACGAGTTTCTTGTATTACCTTTTGGTTTGACCAATGCTCCTGCCACCTTCCAGCAAATGATGAACGATTTGTTCCGAGATTTTCTGGGCAAATTCGTTGTAGTGTTCTTAGATGACATCTTGGTATATAGCCGAACGCTAGAGGATTACATAGGACACCTCCGGATTGTCTTAGTTATAAATGTGACTTCTTTATGAAGGAGATCATTTACTTAGGACACAAGATTTCTTCTGAAGGTATTAGCATTGATCTGGATCGTATCCAGAAGGTTTTAGACTGGCCTATCCCTCAGACTGTGAAACAACTTCGTTCTTTCCTAGGATTTACGGTATTTCTACAGAAGTCTGTGCGTGATTATTCACACATCACGGCACCCTGACAAACATATTGAAAGGTCGTGGACGCAGGTCTACCCAACCGATCTCTTGGAATGATGCATTGAACAAGGCTTTTGAAACCTTGAAGTTTTCTATCAAGGAAGCACCCGTTCTTGCATTCCCCGATCCTACCCGGCCTTATGTTTTAGAGGCCGATGCGAGTGATTTTGCGATTGGGGCAGCTTTATTCCAAGAGGGAAGACCAAGAAGCTAGACGACACCCAATATCGTTGGCCCACACTAGAAAAAGAACTCTATGCAGTCGTGTATGCCCTGAAGGTTTGGAGACACTACTTGTATGGTTCGAAGTTTCTTGTATTGACCGATCATCAGTCAATCAAGTATGTGTGTGATGGGTCTGAATTGAGGGGACGGAAAGCTAGATGGGCAGAATTAATGCAAGATTTTGATTTTGAAATACGTTATCGCAAGGGTTCCTTGAATAGTGTGGCGGATGCCTTAAGTCGAGTCAAGTTTGTAAATGCTATGTCATTTACGAAAATATGCTCAGACCTATTTCATTCCTTGAGAGGGCTTTGCGCAACTGATAGTCATTTCAGTTCTTATTGGCAGAAAGTCCAGGATGGGAGCTCCATGGTTGACCAGGACTGAGGGAGTGTGTCCCCTACGGTACAGGCGGCGGGAGGTCAGTGGATGATTAGGAACGGCTTGCTGTTCCGGAATGGAAAGATTTGTGTGCCAGATGTTCTAGAACTTCGATCCAAGATTCTCTGGGAGTGTCATGATGCTCCTAGTGTTGGACATCCGGGTATACATCGGACTCTGTCTCTTGTGAAGCATACCTTTTATTGGCCTAAGATGCGTGCATTTATTGAAAACTATGTGGTTGGTTGCTAGGTTTGTCAGGTTACTAAGATAGAACGCCTTAGAAGCGCGGGTTTATTACAGCCATTGCAAATTCTAGGTCATAAATAGGAAAGTATTTCCATGGATTTTATTTCTGGTTTGCCACAAACGCGCAAGGGTCATGACTCCATTTGGGTCATAGTCGACCGTCTGACAAAAATGGCTAGATTCTTACCTACTAGAACAACTATTTCAGCTGTTCAGCTGGCTCACGAGTTTGTGGACCACTTGTTTAAGCTGTATGGTTTGCCCTCTGACATAGTCAGTGACAGGGACTCGAAGTTTACAAGTAACTTTTGGACACTTGTTTTTGAGAAGTTAGAAACTACTCTAAGTATGAGTTCCTCAGATCATGCACAATCCGATGGCAGTACAGACAAGGTCAACCAATTGGTTGAAGATATGCTTCAGGCATATGTTTCTAAGAGACAGTCTTCATGGGAAGATTATCTACCTATGATAGAATTTGCTTATAAAAGTGCAAAGCATTCGAGTACTGGTTACAGTCCTTTTATGCTTATGTACGGGTTTCAACCTAAGTCCCCAGTTATGGTTGAGTTAAAGAGAATCCAAAATGATGCGGCAAAGATCTTCTTGCAAGACATGTAGGAAATGTTGCAGTTTGCCAAGGAGTCTATTAAAAGTGCCCAAGATCGGGACAGATTTTATGCTAATAGACATCGTTCACCTAGAGAGTTCTCTGAAGGAACGATGGTATATTTGCGAATTCCGAAGGAATCCAAGAGCCTAAGTACTCGTTTGGTTCCGAAGTTATCCCCAGATACTGTGGTCCGTTCAAGGTCATTAAAAGAATTGGACCAGTTGCATATAGACTAGAATTTCCTCCTGAGTACATCCAGTCTTTCATGTCAGTAGATTGAAAGAAGTATTGGGTGCGAATGATCAACTTGTTTCTCCTCAAGAAATAATAGAAGTTACAGATTTGACTTTTATTCCACACGAACCTGAGTGTACTCTTGAATTTCGTGAAAGACAGATTCGTAATAGAACTATCACGGAATAGAAGATCAAGTGGAAGGATCGCGTTCAGGAGGATGCAACATGGGAGACATTACAGAACCTCCAGAGGACATTCCCGGGTTTTTTAGCGAACTCACGAGTGAGTTCTTAGAGGAGGGGGAGTATGTCATGTGCACAGATTGGTATCCGACATGTACTGGGTACACAAGACTAGCTCAGGTAGCTTGGGGAGGCTTAGAGCTAAGCAGGCTTGATTCTCGGGTTGAGTGGCAAGGGTACGAACCAGTTAGAGGTCTTTGCTATTTTTGGCGCTTGGGGCCCGACTCTATAAAAGGGGCCCAGAGGTTCAGTTCTCAGGGAGCCGATGGGAGCAAGTCTCGTTCCCAGGTGCTAGGTCTGATCCTGGATTGAGTCGCGGACGCACGCCTGCATCATAGCGTAGCCCAAGGCCCAGCAGCAGATCCCAGGCTTCACAGCGCCACCTGGTGGTATGGGACACCAGGCTGGTTAGGATCTGGTTGGGAGTTCGTGCCAGTAGCTCAGCTCGTGGCTCGGAGGGGACATCTCCTGATTCGGGATCACATCCCGTAGATGTCATGGTTGGGTGGTGAGCAGCCTACTCAGTTTCCTCACATTGGTGTGTTCTTGTGTTTGCTTGCAGATCAGAGGTTTCAGGAGTGCTGGGGACGTGTCAGATCTGCTGAAAACGAGGATGTCATCGAGGTAAACGATGACGAACTTATCAAGGAAAGGCCTGAAGATGTCATTCATTAGTGTCATGAATGTGGCCGGGGCATTGTTTAACCCAAAAGGCATGACCAAACATTCACTTTGTTCGAAAAGCTGTCTTGTACTCATCACCTTCTCGTATGCGGATTTGATGATAACCTAAACGAAGATCAATCTTTGAAAATTGTGTTGCGTGTAAAAGTTGATCGAAGAGGTCATCAATGCGAGGCAATGGATACTTGTTTTTTATAATGAGCTTGTTGAGGGCTCGATAGTCGATGCAGAGGCGCATTGACTTATTCTTTTTTTCCACAAGTAGTACAGGAGATCCGAAAGGACTACGACTGGGCCGAATGTGACCTTTGTCGAGTAGTTCGGTCACCTATATTTGGATTTCTTCATTTTGAGTGTAAGAAACCCGATAAGGAGGTTTCAACGGTGGATTACTGCAAGGAATAAGTTCGATTGGGTGATCCACTGGTCGTCGAGGTAGTGACTGCTTTGGCAAATCTTGTGGAAAAGTATCCAGATATGGCTGGAAAAAAGGTTGGTTGAGCTACTAAGAGGATCCTTTGTCGGTGTCTCCTCTACTGCCCTAACCAACAAAAGTGAAATCTTTACTTAACGTTTACGAACCCACTTCTTTACTTGTAGGGCAGAGGCAACTGGAGTTGAAGGAGAGTCCTTAGAACCAATTAGCTCAATAAGTTTTCCCTGGTGGACAAATTGGATAGTATGGCTGCGAAAACTAATTGATGGATCATAGTCGTAGAGCCACTGTTGTCCGAGTATGACATCATACTAAGAAAGAGGCATGATGTCGAAGTTCAACTTGTCCGTATAATGTTGGATGCGAAAGGACAGGTTTTTGATCCTGGTGTTGCACAAGAAGGTAGTTTCATTTGCGAGTTCAATCTAATAGTCCATGGGACTAGGACTGGTGGTCAACTGAAGTCTTTCGACCATAGAACTAGCTAGGAAAAATATGAGAGCAGCCACTGTCGATGAGGATAGTGACTTTTGTTCCTCAAATCGATCCTTGGACGCAAAGTACTTCAGTGGCCAGGAAAGGTTCGGGGTTGCTGGCAAGGCTCATGTGGATGGTATTTGCCATTCGAACAACTTTGCCTTTCTTGTCTTGTGCTGGGGTAGCATCCTCTGCTTGGGAAGTGCTAGGTTCCATATTGGAGTTTTGCTTTGGTCGCTTTGGACAATCGAACCATCCATGGTCGCCCGTGCAGATGGTACAAAGTCCTTTGTGCTGGAGTTGTTCTTCTTGTCAGAGGCCGCACCTTTATGTTGGTGATGACGGTCATGACTTTGTGAAGAGGAAGAGGCGCGATCCTTGGAGGAGTGCTGCTGCTAGGATCCAGAATACGATTTCGGAGACTTGTTGGGATCTTGAGATTGTCGTTGACCTTGATTATCCGAGTTTTTTCTGAACTTAGGGTTATCTTGAGGGCAAGCACCCTTGGCCATAGTAGAGTTCTGTGTTCTATTAGAACTCTATTTCCCTATGTTTTGAAAATCTGTAATACGCTCTACGTAAGCAATAACGCCAGCTGTGGTGGTGATGTTTGCTTTGAGGACAAAAGGGGAGCTCCTCCAAGAGAAGAGAGGGCAGCTTCTCTTTTCGGCCACCCTCTACCTCGTGGAGAAGCAAGGAGGAAGGAAAGGGCTAGGAAGGAAGGCTCTGATACCATATGAAGAGACATGGAAGCTAGCTAGGAACGGAATGGAAATATGGAAAGCATAATGAAAGGCAGAATGGAAAGGAAAGAAAATACAAGTGCAAGGCAATAACCAAAATACTCACAATGTATTGATAGCTTCATGTTGACTCTAGTGATAGACAATAGACAAGTACAACACTATATAGTGTGACACTAGACTCTAAAAAGTCACAATGTCTATGGGATATCTCCCAATATGACACGTGCACGTCTAGGACTCACTAGACTATAAAATACCACCTAGACCACCTACACACATTTTTGACTCACTTTGGCTTCATATTCCTTCCAACACATATCACTTATAATATTGCAAATGCCTACATTCAGATAGAATATGAAAAATACACGGAGCAGGATGTGCTATTATATACCTAGATGAATCCACGAACATTGCCAAACTCATCCTCTAAAAACACATGATGTGCTATTATATACCTAGATGAATCCAAGAACATTGCCAAACTCATCCTCTAAAAACACAACATAGTGCAGTTTCAATCTCATGATAGTCACTCACAAGGTTGAAAACCATAAACTCCATCATGCATAGCAAGGACTAGATACTATGACATCCCCACTGACGTCATCAGCGCCCAATAGTGGGTGTAGACCATAGTATAAAAATATGCTCTCACACATACAAATCCACACACCCACACATACTTGAGCATCCATTTATACAAAGTCTTTGTACTGAGTTTCTATTGGCACTCCGAAGGTGAAGGGCAGACTCAGCCATGACGAAGGCTAGCACTAAAGGAGAAGACTAATCAAAAGGTAGTCCAAAATCTCTTCAATCAAGCTACAACTGCTTGTGAAGTCTGAACGTTTTCATTTTAGTCTCTCCCCAACGAGCATCTAAATCTAAATCTAGCTGATAGGGCAACACACCATTTAAGATAGAAAGAATTATCACAATACCAACAGGCCGCAACTTGGATGAAAACTTCACAAGGTGAAATTTGCAGGTATGAACTGCTTACGGAGCACGTGTTCAAAACATTCCCAAGTTGACACACTTTTGCCGTGTGTGTACTCCAAAGTGTATGCATGAAGAGGTGTGTACCCCTTGTGAAGGGTTGTGCCTCACAGGAAGTGTCCCGTCGAAAGGGCATACCCTTCCACAAGTGTCCATTCATCAAACCATCCATAAGTCTAAGGTATAGAGAAAGGAATATGTCACAGATCGTGACACTCTCTGCAGCAATCTTTCTTTGATTGTCTGCAAACTCGTTACATAGATTACAATGTATACTTGTCATATAGTGAGATCTTATGCTGATGTAATTTTCAGCTCCCCATTCAAGGGAAGCTACTGTCTAATTAAAGCATCAAAATTTTCACCCAAAAAAAAGAATGTGTGTGTTTGTGCCATAGTAGGCCCAAAAGGCGTTTCGAGACATATCAGTTCTAAAACTTGCGTTTCGGGGCCCCAAAAAACCCCAATTTGCCCCGATTTTGGGAAATTTGGTGTCGCGTTGCATTTTTGCCGCCCATACGTCTCAAATTGCCACCCGTATGTCGCCGAAATCGACCTTCAGCCCATACAGTTTCCTTTAGCCCGTCTAGGTGCAGCACAGACATGAATCATGATTCATGATTCCATGTATCTTTCAATTTTGAAATATGACCAATGATGCTTGAATCTACAGTGATGTGTTGTTAATTTTCTGATTTAGAAGTTAATAATATGTTTCAAGCATCCAATTTCAAGTTCTAAGTGACATATCAAATGTCAGTGCACCATGTTTCATGAGCTTTTTTCAAGTGTTGGACTTCTGGTGGTAATAATCTAAAATGTTTTAATAGTTTTAAAAAATATATATATATTTAAATACCCTCTTATGCACTAAACGTTTTTAGAGACGTTTCGAAACCCCAAAACGTGTTTCGAAACTCCTCGCCTACTATGGCTTGTGTGTGTGTGTGGGGGGGGGGGGGGGGGGCAGGAGCTCAGCCTGTATCAGGGCAGCTCTTGGTGCACACCTTGAGCTGTAAGGAGAGCACAAGACTGTCAGGTTGGGAGCAGCAAGCAGAGCTCAACACCAGCTGTTTGCTGCAGGTGTATGTACACTGTTGGAGCTTGTTGTCTATGGATTTCTACATGTTATGAGATCTATAATTGGCTGTACATCTGCACATTCTTTATCTCTGCAGTCCTGAAAGTGTTATCTATCTATCTCTTCTTCTATCTGCACAAGTCTAGAAGCAAGTTCACTGAGTGTTGTACTCTGACAAATCTTCCGCATTAGATGGCTTGCTCTCTGTAGAGAAGGGGTAGAGGCAGATTTGCAGAAAGGGGAATAGACTAGCAGAAGGGGAGAGAGAGAGAGGGGAAGAAGGGAGGAGAAGGGGTAGGAGAGAGAGAAAATGAGGTAGGAAAAAGAGAGAGATTGAGAGGGAGTAGGGAAGAGAGAGAGAGAGAGTGAGTGAGCGTAGGCAGGAAGAAGGAAGGGAGAGTAGATAGGATTAGATGTCACATCAAAAAGTACTTAGTAAAGGGTGGATGGGGACTTACATAGTCCCTCCACATTTGTCACCTAATTTTCCACCTCGAAGATTGCTTCTATGAAGGAAATAGCGCCTATCCATGTGAGGGTTGTTCCACTTGTGGCAGCTGTAAGAACCAGCCGTGAAATTTTGACACACGCAAACTTTTGTTTTCCACCTCGAAGATTGTTGGAGCGAGGTGGAGAAAATGGCACTTGCTATTAAAATGGTCAACGGTGGGTTCCAAAATCTTTTCAACCCCCACGTTAACAAAGCCTCCCTCGAGTCCCTTTTTCTTCCATCTAGTCTTGGTCAAATTGAAGGCTTCTAAGCTTGGAGGTATGGCTATAATGAGCCGATCCCATTAGTTTTTATAATCCTATAGGGGAAGAAATGGCATGTTTGGTTAGGACTGGGGGTGGACCCTAAAACCCTTACGTATATATTCGACTTTTGGAATATAAATTCATTCCCCAAAACAGAAAGTTTCCAGCAACTCTCCTCTCACACATCGTTTTCCTTCACGAAAGTGCATTCTACATGCCTGCCTACATGAAAGTGCTCATCTTTGTCCTTGTGTCCTGGAGGTGTGAGATCTAGTGCATCCTGTCGTTGCGGCCTTGAACAATAGCATTCCTTTCAGCGATATGTGCTCCCTACAGCAGCGTGTGGCTGGGAGAGCCACCTACTTTCTCACTGCCTGAACAGCTCAAGTGGGCTGATGAATTCATGACAGATAGGTGCAAGCACCCTGCTCCTGATCGTACTACAGTTGCCAGAAAAGGCCTGAGCTGCAGCTAGCAAACCGTTCTGTAGTTGGACAAGGTGTAGAAGTGGGAGACTATTGTCAATTAAGATGCCCATGCCCCTGACTCTCATGCTCAAGGGCTAAGAATAACCCTCGCTGAGATGGAAGGGTGCTGCTCTAACCGTGTAGTGACAGCACTCGTCTTGAGCTCGTTGAGTTGCCGGGCCTCAAAAAGCACTCACTGCTTGGCCCATGCCTTAAAAGCCCTACAAACTCGTTGTTTTCCACCATGTCGCTCCCAGCTATTCCTCCAACCATTGTCTTGTGTGCTCTAGAATCAAGTCTTCCAAGCAACCCCTTATGTCCATAACTGCTTTTCATAATTCCCATGCCCCAATGTTCTAGAGGTCATACTTCTTTTGTGCACGGCAGCTCCTCCACAACAGAAGGCATGACCGTCCATCCTTGAACATTAAAATTCGTCTTGAAGAACGTTCACAGCTCGTTCCCAAATGGACCGCCAGCTGAAACGAACTCTGTATCCCAAAAAAAAGTATCGCAAGCGTTGGTAAACAAAGTTGCTCCTTTAATTTTGGACCCGCGAACCCGTTTTGTATCGGACAAAGTGGAAAAGAGGCAAAGGGACTCCTTTCTTGTGACATCAGAAAACAAAACACTGCTCTCTCTCTCTCTCTCTCTCTCTCTCTCTCTCTCTCTCTCTCTGCACTCTGCAAATTTGATTGACCCATAATTCCCCTTCAATGGGGACTAAAAGAGCATTTCACACACACACACACACACACACAGAGACATATAAACTCACCGCTCATGCCTCGGATACTGGATCTACAGACGAAGGCATGGCGCTCACGTTTCCACGAGGGGGTTTGTGAGCCAGAGATCTGGGGGGATGGGAAGCAGGTTCTGAGCGGAGAAGGGAAAAATGAAGACGATGAAAGCGACGAGGAAGGCGAGATGTCATGGCAAAGTGCAGAGGGAACTGCGAGATGCTGGGAAACAGCCATGCCGAAACTTTGGTTTCCCTTTCAAAGAATAGCATTAGCTTTATATTATATCTTTTCAAACAATACATATACTCCGAGGTACAAAGTTAAACTTCATTTTAATTTTTTTTTTTTGGCCTGCCATATGTGTTAGCCTAAATGAAGCCAACGGGCTTTTGAAGAAGCTCATTTTTCTCCGGGATCAGCACCCGTGGGCGAACGTCCAATCACGGGTACGTGGTAATTTTGTTTCATCCCACATTTTTAGCCCCCTCCTCCCTCTCTCTCTCTCTCTCTCTCTCTCATAGAGTCCCTCTCTTCCTTTCTCTCTCTTTCTTCCACCTCTCGGGGACGCCTATTGAATGATACATATCATTCATCTTGTTTCATCGCCTATTGAATGATACATATCATTCATCTTGTTTCATTTTAATTCGCACAACAATCATAAATACCAAAAATGTGAACTCAAATATTGTTATAAACTCATAAATACCCCTCTCGTATTCCAATTAATTAACCTCTCTTGCTTCCCCCCTTTTTTCGCAATTAACCTAATCTCTCGCAATTAATCTCCCCCCCCGCTCTCTTCTCCTTTCTCTCTCTCTCCCTCCGCCCCTTTCCTCCACTTCCTCTTCTCCTCTCCCCCCTCTCTTGCGTCCTCTCCTCCTTCCTCTCCACCTTCCCCTGAGCCCTCCACCTTCCTCTCCTGCTTCCGCTCCACCTTCCTCTCCTGCTTCCTCTCCACCCTCCCCTCTCCTCTCCTTCCCCCTCAACCCTCCCCCTCTCTCCCTCTCTCTGTCTCAATCCCCCCCTCATATACCCACACTGAGGGCGATTACGAAGCTTCTCGAATCAAGGGGGCCCACCCACACTTCTCGCAGCTTCATTAATCGATCACAGGCTGATTAATCTGATTCGCAACTTGATTAACCCCCTCCGTGCCTCGAAACAAATTAATTAATAGGCCCCAAAATCAATTTGGGGGTACCTATTGTGATGGGGTAGCCATGCATGCTCGTCACCATGAAGCCATGTGTCATGCGATGCATGACAACTATAACCACATCAACATTGTAACCAGGCTCCCAAGCATTTCACATCCACATTGGTGGAGATGTCAACATTATGCCTTATTCTCCCGATGAGTCGTGCTTACCAGATGGCCGAGCCACAAGATCTTGTTTATGCACTCATGTTCAGTTAGGGCACACAAACTAGGCGCTCATGTCACTCCTCACTTCTTACCATGCTTCGTCTTTCACACACCAACGGACAGATAACAAAGTTCAACCCAAGGCCTTTCATGATTTGCCGACCAAAGATGTAATGGCTTGGATCGACCATTATAATGACATTGATGGCTATCATTCCTAGTCGGACGTGTGGAGGGCTTTAGAACTTCGGATGGTGATGGAGGGAATCATTCCTACATGGTTTGTGCAGCGACATGAATCCATCAAGCAACATTGGCCCAATTTGTAGGCTCAATTGCTACAAAATTCTCTCATGCAAATGTGACCCAGACTTGCCTTGCAACAACAACTACAAGAATTGCATAGCAAGAACATGAGTCGGTGGCTCAGTTCATCATCAAAACTCCTTCTTCGTGTAGACTCCACAATGTGAAAGGAAATGAAAAAGGTTTTCCTTTGGCCAAGGCTTCGCCATGACATTGCTCATCGAATTTGAGATTAGGGGCCTTATACTTTCTTTGAAGCTGTTCAAATTGCACAACACATTGAATCCTCCATTGTTGTGAACGCCATCATTTTTTGATGTTATCTTGCTGAAAGAGCAAAAGAATTTCGATGATACCGATGGTGGACATAGATGTCCAAAATGCACAAACAAATCAATGATCCTCCTCGATGAGAAGGTTACCAACAAGCAGAGATGAAAAAGGGTGTCCTCATTGCTTCAATTGCAACAAGTATGGGCACGTTGCCAAGCATTGTCGGAGTCCCAAAAATGTGCGATTTTTACTTGCTATTCAACATGTATAGGTCGATGATACTGCCTCCTTGGAAACTCTCCCAGAAAACGCATGATTGACTAGCTCTATGAGGCACTCCAACTGCACTCGAAAGCCTCAATTGCCATAAGCATCACGTCTGTGCCATAGCTACAAACTTAGGCACACATCATTTGCATATTCTCATTGATATGGGTAGCTCCATCTCTTCAATTAGCCCCTTGCTTCTGATCAACTAAAATTCAACACTCGCGTAGGCTAGAGCGAGATCATCACTCTCTACTAGTCCCATACTCTTTTAGATTCCCATTTTCATCTTGGTCAGACAATCATTTTCACACCCTACCCAAGCAATTGTTTCCCCTCACGTTAGGTTGTGACTTGCTAGGCAACAATCATGCTATCTTAGATTTCTAGAATTATACACTCATAGTCCAAACCGATGTCTCTATTCCTTGGGTCAACTGGGGTCCCCTGTCCATAGTTTCATGTTCCCAAACTATCGATGATGTTAATCTTCCCACTTAGAGTCTAGGTTGTTTGAAAACTTTTGTCCAAGTACTCCTTTGTCATTGCTAGTTCCAACCAACCAACTCACACATCTACGCCAATTGCTCATCATATTAAAAAAAGGCCACAACTCCAATCAAAATGGCCATCCAAAGGAGATCACCTAAGCAAGTAGAGTGCATCTACCGAGCAGTAGATGAAATGTTGCAAAAGAAATTATCAAACCATCTTCGAGTTCCTGGCAGCTGAACCACATTTGATGAAGAAATCCAATGGTGGACTTTGATTGTGCATTGATTACCGACCTTTGAATGGGGTTGCGGTTCATGATGCTTACCCTTTTCCTCATTTGGATGACCTATGGATCAATTGGAATCTTCAAAAATTTTCACTTCTTTTGATATCCCATCCGATGAATACTGATAAATTCCAATCAATCTAAAGGATGCACCAAAAACAGTTTTTCGAGTCCTTCAGGTTTGCTTTTGGCATGTCTGATGCACCCAGTACATTCCAAAGTATGGTGAATGCCATTTTCCATGACCTAATCCAACAGAAAGTTTTAGTTTTTTACCTTGATGACATCTTGATACACACGTTGTCCTAGGAAAAATAGACATAGGTATTGGAAGCTCTCTGGTGGCTACATAAGTATAACTTGAAGCTTCAATAGAAAAAATTCAAATGGGCTAGTACTTTAGTCAAATCCGTTAGGTGTGTCATCTCGGCTACTAGCATGCAAGCAATTGTGGATTATTTTGCTCCTCAGAACGTTAAATAGTTACAAAGGTACGATTCCTGCCCCACCATGCTAAGATAAACCATCCTCTTTGCAAACTTATCTGGAATTCCAGCGGGATTCATCATGTGAAAAAACTTACACCGATCTCAAAACAATTCTATCTGCCACTGCTATCCTTAAATACCCAAATTTTAATCACCCATTCGATCTATGAACTGATGCTTCAAATGAAGGGTTGGGGATTGTGTTGCTGCAGGAAGACGTGGGTGAATTCCATCCAATTACATTCATTAGCAGTGTGTTGACCACTTGTGAGCAAAATCATTCCACAATAGAGAAGGATCTTTTTGTAACTATGTAAGGGAATTTTGAAAATTACATCCATATTTGCATGGTACTGATGTTATTGTCCAGGTTGATCATCGTCCAAACGAGGTCCAAACATTCCATTGTTTAAAAGGAAACATCCTCCTAGCCACTTAATGAGGTGGATTTTGGCTCTCCAAGATTACAATTTCAACATACAATACACTCCTGGTAAGGATAATCTCATTGTTGATGCTCTCGCATGTAGTCAAGCCATCCACAGTAGGTCTAACATAACAAAGCGATCAACCTCACCTTAAGTCTCACCACTACACCCTCTGTCAGTCTAGATACATTACCCATATAGTCGAACGTCTAGAATGTGGATCTTTCATCATTTCCAACAAAATGACCCTATGGTCTATCTTTGACCCTTGCATCACAAATAGATAAAAATAAATTCTAGCTCTTGAATAACCTGTTGTATTTCATCTCCTAGATCAATGAACTACGTTTATATGTCCCACAATCCCTTTATTTGGTCATCTAGGAATCCATAAGGTCCTTCCGACAATCAAACATAGTACTATTGGCCTCATATGCAATCCTGTGTCACGAACCATTTGCATAAATGTAAAATCTATCATGCTACCAAACACCTTTACTCTCCATCACAAGGGTTACTTCAAAGCATTCACGTCTCCCACCTGTCGAGGTCGTCTCATGGGAGGGTCATCAGCCCATTTCCACAATTGTTGATGGGTAACAAGTATGTCATTGTACTTATACAAAGTATCTTACTTGGTGGTGGGAAGCTATAGTAGTCTCAAACATTTTCACCAACACAGTGGCAAAATTTCTCATTGCCAATGTCATTTCAAGACATGCATGTTTCTAAACAAAATGGGGGCACTATTTCAAGTCCCAAGTGATGTCAATTCTAACTTCATGCCTCAGAGTCACATTGTCCTTCACTAGTGCACATCATCATCAGATGATTGGTCTATGGAGAGGCTCAATAAGGCAGTAAAGTACTTGTAGCGAGTTTATATAAGCCCCATGCCTAATAATTGGGATGGAGTTCTTCAATATATCCTCCATGCGTATCACACATTGGTTCAGGCCTCGACAAAAATCTATGCTTTCCAAGCCCTCTAAAGACAAGACCCTTAGTTTTTGCCTTAATTGCCAATTCTAAACATTCCCCCACATTTCAAAGATGCCACTAAAGGTATCAACATTTTCAGCAAGTGCAATCCTCCATCCTCAAAAACCTCCAGCTAGCTCAAGCATGACAAGAGCGCAACTACAACGATGGCCGTGCTCATGTTCAGTATAGCATAGGCAATATTGTTTCCCTATACTACCCAATTTTGAAAATAGGGTTGTCAAAGAGTTTCATGCATAATTGTGTCAGCCCATATCAAGCTTTGCAGAGCAGCAAAATTGAACCTACACCTACAAGCCCAAAGTGTGATGTGCCTACATGTCCCAGATGAAACCATTTGTGTTGGTTTGAAGTTAAGGGGGCTGGTGTGATGGGGGTTAGCATGAAGCCACGTGTGAGGCCATTCACGTACCCACATCAACATTGTAAGTTGTAACCAATTCAACAATGAATAAAGGGAGAAAAACAAGTGACTAAAGATTGTCAGGGATTCTAAGGATTTCACAATATGATATATGTCCAAGTTTTTACATCCATAAGAGGAAAAGGTGGCTTCATCTTAAGCCACGTGGACAAGAAGGAGCCCTTTAATTTCTTATGATCCAAGGGTGCTAAGGTTTTGATGAGGTTCTTATTGTATATGAATCTTTCCCACTCTTCTACCAGCCAGTTCATGCAATCCATAAAGAAGAACCATGGACACGTGCAAAACAAAGTATATTTGGTGATGATAGTTCTTTCGACATTCAATTTCCAAGTTAGTTCATGCCATTACTCTCTCCTATTTGCATATTTATGATATCATTATGCAATGTCTTTAGATCTTCGCGATTGTTGTTGCAATAATGCTCAGTATCATGTGTCCAATTCTGGTCCTCCTGATTTGATGCACATTTTGAAGAGTTGCTTAGGTATTTGGGCAGGGGATCTAAGGATAGAGGATTGGGAGGGATACCTTCTTTCACATCCCCTCCCAAGGAAATGAGAATTCTCACCACACACCCTAGTAGACTTCCTGCTTGCGTTGGGTGCTGAATGTAACCAAACGGATTGGCTTCCTATGATCATCATTTGCCATCTTTTTTTGGAGATGCTCTAGGAGTCTCTTAGCCTCTTCATCATTGAATCTAGGAGTTTCTAGAGATGCTCTAGGAGTCTCTTAGCCTCTTCATCATTGAATCTCGTCCAAGTGCTACTATTGATACATGGTAGTTACATGCTCTCTTTCTTTTTAGTGTTGCTTTGCCTGCTACCTCTACTCCTACACCTACCTTTGCATTGCCACAAGCTCTGCCTCCGAACTCCTAGCAACTTTTTTGGTCATCTACCAATCCAATCGTGTTTCTTTGGGAGAGGCTCTATAGATATTCTATTTCCTACTCATTCTCTTTTTGAACAATTGTCTTTAGCTGTAGCTGCATGTCCTAAATATGGGCCTCTTCCTCTCTGCTTTGGAATGGTGCTTGGATTGGCATTGCTACCTATTGAAGGAAATCCATAATATTATACTTGTCCAGATGGAGTTGACTTGATTTGGTATGCTCATAAGCTTTGGTAATTTGAAAGGTGTTGCTCGATATCGAGGCTAGCTACTAGGAGGGATTGAGATAATTTCAAGAGGGGGATAACTTTGCAGTTGTCGTTGCCTCTGGGGAGAATGAGGAAGATGACCCATACTTTTTGTTTATAGTGCACAAAACCTAAGCACAAGGTTGAGGAAGCATTTAAGGATAATTGGGGAACAATCTATGAGAAGTGGGATGTAGTAGTCAAAGCTTTTTGGCACAAAAAAACAGCCAAGAGAGGCTACAATTATGAACTGCTACATAAGAGTCCACAAACATTTGTGTACTATTAAGTTCCAGATGCAACCTGTGCCACAATGAAAGAAGGGCAAGAGTGTCTTCAAATTGGATTTAGACATGAATGAGCACATCTTGGGGTGTCTTAGAGTGGTGGATGAGGATGACTAAGATAGTATGAAGAAAATGTAGTCTCATTGCATGGAAACAATATTCCACTTATCTTGGAAAATGGAAAATGGAATTGAGACTACACTTCTTTTAGTAAATCCCAAACTAACCACCACACTTGTTTTTGTAAATCCCAAAGGATAAATCCCATGCTTGTTTTTAGTATATCCCAAACAACCACTGCACTAGTTTTATTAAATCCCATAACGAATCCACAAATCCACAAATCCATTCATCTTGTAATAATAAAAGCAAACCACTGCACGTTGGTGGCTGTTAATATCCTAGTGTGCAACCAACCACCGTGCTGGCAACCACTTATCCTGCACTACCACCATGCTATCCTAAAATTTGTTGCATAGTGCTATACTAAAACAGTCCCCTTTAGACTCTTATCTTTAACTATCAGATTTCAACCACTGGGCTACTTAAAACATTTAAGTATTAACATGGAAGTAGGTTGACAAAAAATCAGGTAATACGAGCACCATAGATCATGGATGATGGCAATCCGAGAAAACACAAAAGTCCAAGAAATGCCTGCAAGATTTTTACTTTTTAAAAAATATGATGACATTTCACTGCTCAAGGAAATTCCAAACTCCCAACTATCTTATCAACCTCTCTATAGCCTCTCTATAGCAAGCATCTCCTAGCTCTTTAGGCCAATTTGAAGAGCTATCACAGACCTCATTACACACTCGAACCACCAACTGCTTGCTTGCCTCTCCCAACTTGTATGCCCATAGTAACTCCTCCTTTCGCTCTTGGTCCTCTTCATCCTGGTATTGGCACTCTTTACAACTTCGTGCCATCATCATGTCCTGCCAAAAGAAACCTACATCATGAGCTTGACAAGTACCTTAAAGGAGTAGGAAAAACGATAGCCAGGGAAATTAATATTCACCGTCTTTGCCGACTCCAAGTCATACAGCCAATTGCGAAGAATGTCCTCCCTCTTCTCCGAGTTTGTTTCTGCGAAGAGGTCATCCAACATTGTTCTCAGATAGAACATGAGCATTCCAAAGTCTTTTGGGTATGCCATAGATTTGTAGTAGGTGGATCAGTGTATAGAGTTTCGGGGCTAGATTTCATAATGGTCTCTTAGTTGTGTCTGCACTGCACTTAAATAGGGAGAGCGTTCATTGAGCCTGGTCTTCTCATTCTTCTTTCATACAACCTGACATGTCCAAAATGAAATCTTTCGTCTCACATTAGTTATCTAATGAAAATCTTTTGTCTCACATTAGTTGTTTAATCAAAATCTTTTGTCTCACATTATGGTCCTTGGCCTGTCAAAGACACTATCTAGTCACATAGCTGAGAAAACACCACTTCAGTCTCACTTTGGAAATGTTATGATATTGCATATATATACATATACAGATATAAATAAATAAATAAATAAATCTTAACAACTTCACTTGCATTGAGAAATATGAAATCCCATAACTATTGCACAAATCCACAATTCCTAAATGAATGAATTGTATGCCATTCATCTTGTCTTGTAATAATAATAATAGAAGAAAACCACCGCACTAGTGGCAGTTAAGTTAATATCCTCGTAATAATAGACCCAAACCACCGCGGTGGTGGCAGTTAATTTTTTGGTGTAGCGATTGGCTATAACCAAGCAAATGTTAACCCACGTAATAATAAAAGCAAACCACCACGTTGGTGTTATCCTAAAACAGATACATTGCCCAAGTAAACTCTGGAGAAAATTAATAAGTCAATAGATTACACATAGATTGCATCTCAAAGACTCCTTTCCTTCAAGGGGCTGGTTCCACATTGGTTTGAGTAGGTCACCTGTTTGAGCTCACTGATTGTAGGCTCGGCCCTCCTTGCTCCTTTCTCGAAGGGGGCTGGTTCCTTCCTTCAGGGGCACAGTCCCTCCCTTCATGCCACTTCCTCTTTCCTTGATTTGGGCTTCCTAGTTGTAGGCCCAGCCCTTCTTGCTCCTTTCCTGAAGAGGGTTGGTTCCTCCCTTTAGGCTCTTTTCCTCGCAGTCAGGCCTTCTTCAATTTGAGCTCCTTCTCTTTTGCAATTTATGTCCAAATGGAAAATTGAGTTGCAACATCTACTTTCTCATTGTAGAAAGCTATAGCAGGTAGGCACATTTGATCTATCCATGACCTAAGCAATGGTAAATGACATTCTCTACATATCGAGCTTGCATGCACAAACACCCCAAAGGAAAAAATGCACACAGGGTGGTGGCGCGCAGGCCATCGGATCATTGTTGAGGATGATGACTCCACCCATGTGGACCTCAACCAAGGAGGGTTAGTAGACCTCTAGTAAGGTGGGGTTACAATAGCAAGTAGTGGATACTTTTGTAATTGTAGGGATAGTAATAACTATCTTTAACAGCATGTAGTAGTGGCCTTATCCACATCATTTTTGGTACTATGTCTTTTTTTCTGATTGTTATCCGACTGAGGTTGGAATACCATCGGATGTTGTTTTAAGCTAGTCATCACCTCTTGCATGGAAGAGAGTTGTTGCTATATGATGTAATACAAATATATGCAATATTTCCACTCTACAAATGATTGTCTCAACTATTTGCATGCTTTGTACTGTCTCTTTCTTTTTTGACATAGATTGAAGTCTGACCCTGGCATTCCCATTGCTAGGAGTGGATGTATGTAGGTGTTTTTCATTCTTTTGGAGACACCACTAACACTATTGGTGATCCTCTATTGCATTTGAGCTCTGATTGCCGATTGCTGCTACATAGTAATTTTGCACAAGAGTGAAAACTGTATGATCTACAATGACTACAACACAAATCGACCAACAGAGGCAACATCTTCGAAGAAAATCAAAACAACAATGCATTGTCGCAAAGACAACTTCTAGCAAAGCACGAGATGGCATACAAGCCGATTCAACAAGCGATGTCATTCGGAGATACCACTTTCAAAAATCCTTCACAAATTTTAGTATCTTGGTCCATGTTGGATAACTTTAAGGAGAAAATGCCACCTCGTTGAATTGGCTATGCCTATTTTACAAGAAACCATGCTAGATTGGAAGCAAGCACACAAATAGACGATCAAGATGACATTTTCAATGACCCCGACTATTCACCTAGTGGAGCAAGCTCTTTTGATAATTTTGTGCATAGCACATAAATAAGCGAGGTTCAAATTGCGCTTAGCAAATTGATGGTGCAATCACCTATTGAAGAATTGCTCAAAAGGAGTTTTGCAACAAATTTTGTAGCACATCTATTTGTTCAGGCTCAAAGAAAACTCGACTTCAATCCATTACCTCCACCTCCAAAAAAGAAATTATAAGCTCAAGCTCAAAGATAATTGCAATGCTAGCCAAGAATGCAGAATCCTTTGGTAAAGTCAGCCAAACTCACAGGCAAGAAAGGGCAAGATCCAGACAGTCACGTCAGACAATTTGAAACAAGGTGGGCTGCAAGTGAATTCAGACAACTTCCGGACATCACCAAGAAAGACCAATTTGTAGCAACTTTTAATGCACAAAGAGCAGAAAGAAGACTAGGCACAAAGTCAAGGTCTAAAAAACAAAAGAAGAAAAGGCATCCCGACTCTGAATGGACTCTGAAACAGAGATAGCTACTGATGTAGAAGATGAGGATAGTGATGATATAGAAGATGATACATCAGATAAAGAGAATGAAGAAGAAGAGCACTCAAAGAAAACGAAAAAATAGACCAAGAACAGAGAGAAATCAAAAGCTAAGAAGAAGACAAACAAGTTCTCTAAGTTGGAGCAAATGATTAAAGAGCAATTGGAAACTTGAAAAACACCCCGACCTCCACCTAAAGTTGCTTGTGCATTTTGTGGGAAGAACAATCATGAGAGAGAGAGATGCTAGTATAATCCAAGTTATAGGGGGAGAGTTCCTCCTCATATTCAAAATTCAAACAATCAAGCCCCACCTGTGGCAGGTAATTAGGTTGCAGTAGGCAGGCAAGGACAACAAAGATTCAATAATGCAGCACCAAGAAGACCCAAATAGCAAAATTGGGAAAATCAACAAGGACAAGACCAAGATCAAGCATGCACATACTATGGCATGGAAGGCCATAGACAAGGACCTCAATGTGAGATTTGGTACAAATACAGAGGAGAAAGAGCAATATTTATAATCAATTATAATGCAAGAGGTAACCAGGTGTTTATATGGTGTACTTGGCTCCTATCAAATGAGGATTACAATCAACAAAATCAAAGAAATTAGAGGAACATTCATGCACTAGCAGTCAAGAGATCTAGAGGTGCAAAGCCAATGCCTGGCCTTAGAGATGCACCCAAGAGACACAGCAAAGCCAATGAACTAGCCCAATCAAGCACAAGTCTGAAATAAAGCTATACAACAAGTACTTGAGAGTAATGCAACAACAGATGCAAGAACATCACAGCTCCAAAACAAGGGTAAGGCTAAGACCGACTCGGGACACAGTTCGACAGTCTTCTGATTGAAACCATCTGACATCAAAATACAGATCATATATTGCAGTAAAGCAACATTCAACAACCTAACAAGGTTCTAGATACACACACAGCAGGATAAGCTTCTTTCAGCCTGAAATATATTCCCAAAGAGAAAATTGATTTCCTAGTCAGAACAAGCAGAGCAGCAAAAAAGAGGTGCCCAGGTCAAGTTGATGGAAATCAAAGAGGAGCAAGCCGTTCCAATTGTAGACAACACATTGAAGAATAGAAATCAGATGTAGCAAAAGGCAAAATATGAACATGAAGACCCTACCCTCTTCTTTAAAGAGCTTTTGGACTCCAAAGTTCAGATCACATTGGATCAACTTTTGAATCTTGTTTAAGCATTCAAGAACCAATTATGTCGAGTTTGCATTCTAAGGACATTTCTCAAACAAAAGATCATCCATAGAGTGAAGATGAAGATAAAACACCAGAAATTTACACATCCATCATTGAAGATGTGGATTACCAAGTCCCACTCATAGATGTGGATTATAAAAGGCAAAGGATACCAGAAGTATTGCTACATGGAGGATCAGGGGAGAACATTCTCTTTGAGGATCTATTTAAGAAATTTTGTTGCAATGAACTTGCACCAGCCGCATTTAAGGTTAGAATGGCAAATCAAAGAAGAATACAACCTCTTGGCATACTAAGAGGATAGGGAATTAGCATAATGGGACTATCCTTTACACTCACATTTGTGGTACTCAGAATGGAGGAAAGAGATTGTGCCTATTCCATGCTATTGGGTAGGCCATGGCTGAGAGCTGCCAAAGTGAAACAAGACTGGGGATCGGAAATGATAACCATCAGGAAAGGCAAAAAGAAGTTTAAGATCAATCTCTCTTCAAAGAGAAGTTTCCTAAGACAAGTTCAGCCACCACTACAAGCACATGGCATCAACATTATAGCAAAATTTGAGGAACATGAGGAGGATATTTTCCTAGGTGAAATCCTACAATTTTCCCCATATTTGAAATCAATGTAGTCAAAATCATTGATCAGTATACATGTTCAAATCAACAAATACAACAGCCCGACCTACAATCGGCCACCACTGCAGAATAGAACACTATCGAAAGCAGTCGGAGGCAGATTCTACCAACCACAAAATGACAAATGGAAATCATGCAGACACAGATGATGCCCTATGAGAGAACAGCTAGAAATCAGCTTCACAGGCCATCCTAGAAGCTGAAGCTCAATTTGAGGAGCATATGCAAAAAAGAGTGCCAAAGTCTGATAGGATGACTTGGAAGAGATGAACCTTGGAGACCCTACCAACAGTTTTGGTAAGTATAGGTCTTCCTCCACCTTTCAAAATGGCACTAAAAAACTTATTGCCAGAGTATAAAGACATATTTTCTTGGCATTATACTGATATGAAGGAAGTAGACCCTAAGTTCTATCAACACAAGATCAATTTAAAGCAAGATGCTATCCTAGTGGTGCAAGGAAGATACAAAATGAATCCCAACTATGCAAAGCAAGTCAAAGAAGAGATTGATAAGTTGTTGAGAGTTGGTTTTATATATCCTCTCACCCATGTTACATGGCTTTCACCCATTGTCATTGTGCTAAAAAAGAATGGAAAGCTCAGAATAAGTGTGGACTACGGTAAGCTGAATGCTGCCACCATTATTAACCCCTTTCCTCTACAATTTTGTGACTCTTGCTAATTGCTGGAGCAGGTCATGAAATCTATAGTTTTCTTGATGGTTTCTCGTGGCTACAACCAGATAAGAATGGCACCTGAAGATAAGGACAAAACAACATTTGTCATTGAGTGGGGAGTATTTGCTTCTAATGTCATGACCTTTGGCCTTAAGAATGCTCTGCCAACCTTTCAAAAGTATATCCAGGAGGTTTTTGCTAATATCTTACATCTTTTATGAAAGTCTTCCTTGATGATTTTTTAGTATTTGGGAAAAGAATGGAACATCTGCAACACTTGAGTTTATGTTTTGCAAAGTGTAGAGTGGCTTAAACCCAGCCAAATGTGCATTTGCTGTGAGTAGAGGAATTCTCATAGGGAATATTATCTCACAGGAGGGAATCGAGATAGATCCCAACAAAGTGTCAGCCATACAACATGCCAAACCACCCAAAAACATAAAGCAGCTTCAGATATCTATAGGCCAAATTACATGGCATTGTAGATTTCTTAGATACTTTGCTGATATATGCTATCCACTCATAAAACTCACAAGGGAAACTGAGCCAGACATCTGGGATGATCCACAACAATATGCTTTTAATATCCTAAAGAAAATGTTGATGGTAGCACCTGTACTACAGCCCCATGACTAGAATCTTCTATTTGAGGTTTTTGTTGATGCTTCTGATGCAGTAGTAGGTGCAATGCTTATGCAGCAAAAAACACCTAAGTGGTTCAGACCAGTTTACTATGCCAACATAATCTTAACAAAGCATGAAAAGAACTATGCACTAATAGAGAGGGAAGCTCTTGGAATGATCTATGCATTGCACAAATTTAGGCATTATTTATTGGGCAACAAAGTGAATTTTCATGTAGACCATCAAGCTCTCAATTAATAGGAAGATTGACCAGATGGATGCTCTTATTGTAGGAGTTTGACTATAGCATTGTGCATATGCCTGGAAAGCAACATGCCATTACTGTTTACTTGAGCAGGTTGCAATCATGGGAAGCTCCAATAGGTATACCAGATGAACTTCCTGATGTAGGCATTTTTATGGTAAGAATTGAAGAACCACCAAATTGGTATGATAAAATGCTGTTCTTTCTTATTGATGGTTTGATCCTTGAAAAATTAACGAGGGATCAGAGAAAGAAACTTATTTTATAGAGCAAAACTTTCCTAGTAATTGCTGATGTTTTGAATAGAAGAGGAATTGACCAGGTGATTAGAAGATGTGTGCAAGATCATGAGCAAAAGGCTGTCCTAGCTGAAGCCCATGGAGGACCAACAAGAGGACACCTTTTTTGGAGATATTATAGGGGTAAAAAGATTTTGCAAGCTGGTTTGTGGTGGCCTATAGTTTTAAAAGATGCTCATAATTGGGCCCAAGCATGTTTGCCATGTCAGAGAGATGATAGGAAAATTTCCAATGATAGGATGCCCCATCAACCAATTCTCCCCTTGGGACCTTTTCAAAAATGGGGACTAGATTTTATTGGACCCATCAAACCTCTAGCAAAGTTTTCAGGTCATCAATCCACTGACTATTGTACAAAATGGGTTGAAGTTGTAGCACTCAAAACATGCAAGGCTAGGACTATGGCACATTTCCTTTATCACAACATTGTCACTAGATTTGGTGTTCCTATTGCAATAGTGTCTGATAGAGAGGGACATATTTCATCAACAAAACAATTAGGAAGATGACTAAAATGCACATGATGTTGCATAAAAAGTCTATAGCCTATTACCCCCACAAGCCAATGTGTAGGCAGAGAGCTCCAACAAACTGATGAAAAAAGTGTATAGAAGAACAAAAGATGATCACCCAGAGGATTGGGATCAGCACTTGGATCCAGTGCTATGGGCACTTAGAATAGCACACAAGGTTGCAACTGGATTAACGTCTTTTATACAAACACACACACATATTAATGCCTTTTTCCTTAGACAATTTTATCCATAATAGTTCCCCCCCCCCCAGGCAGGGAATGCACAGCATTTCCATGCCTGGGTCCATCACGCACAAAGAAAGGCATGAGGTAACGCTTGTTGATCACCTTCTTGCCATGTGGTTCATGCAGCTCCTGAACTTGTATAGACCCATTGCTATGTTCCTTGATGACTTTGTATGGACCAGTCCACAGCGGCAGAAACTTCTTACCCATTTGGTGGTCCAATCTGTTATCAAAGCATAGCACAACATCCCCCTTAGCAAAGTGTCTTTCCCATCCCTTGCGAATCTTAGCATCGAAGTGGGCCTTTTGTGGATTCTTTTGGACCTCTGTTTGGTGTAGTGCAAGGCATCGGGTTTCATCTAACTTCTCAAGTTGTACCAATCTGGCCTCTACATGTTCATCTTCTGTCATCCTCTGTTCTTGTGCCAATCTCAAAGCTGGAATCTCTATCTCTAGTGGTAAAACGGCCTCAGTACCATACACCAACTCAAAAGGAGTGTGACCTGTAGATGTTTTATGAGTGATGTTGTAAGCCCATATAGCTTCAGTGACCTTCTGATCCCATTGGCTCCTGTTCCCTGTGGCCATTTTTCCCATGGATTTACAAAGGAGGCCATTGGTCCACTCTGTTTGACCCATGGATGCCGGATAATAGATGCTAGAAGTGTGATGATCAATACCCATGCGATCCATGAGTAACTCCACTGCTTCATTTAAGAATGGACTCCCATGGTCAGAGACAATCTCCATGGGTGTCCCAAACCTTGTGCAGATACGTTTAAATATGAAATTTGAAACTGCCTTACCATTTGCAGCAGGGAGGGTGATAGCTTCAGCCCACTTAGTAACATACTGAGTGGCTACCAAAAGATACTTCTTTTTGCGGGCAGTCATGGGCAAGGGCCCGACAAAATCTATTCCCCACTTCTGAAACGGATGGATGGACATCACTGGGTGATGTTGCCCAGGACGCAAATCCTTCCTACCAAAGAATTGGCATGGTTCACAGGTTTTGCAATACAAAGTGACATCCTTGAACAAGGTCGGCCAATAGTATCCAGCATGTAAAATCTTCTTAGTTGTATAGTCACTGGCATAGTGGCCTCCACAAAATCCATCATGATAATGCTTCAATACCTTAGTACCCCATCCATGCCTTGACGGTACAACACCCCATCAAGGAGGGTGTAGCGCCTACTATCTCTGCGGATCTTCTTTCTCTCATAGCTAGTACTTTCTGGAGGAAAGGAGAAAGCAGTCAGAAACCTATAGATACCACCATACCATGGATCCCCAACTTCTATGGCCACTACAAGGGTTACATCAAGGCACTCTTCTAAATCAATCAAAGCATTCTTCAAGTTGGAACATCCCCCTTTTACAATTTTGAAAGAAAAATCATATTCTTGTAGAACTGCCAACCATTTGGCCAACCGGCCCATGGGATTTAGTGATTGAAGAACCCTCGAACCTACTTTGCAAGACCAGTGCTAGTGAGTATAATGAAGGACTTTCCAGCCACATAATGCTTAAATTTCTCAATGCAAAAAACCAAAGACAAGGCATGCTTGTCAGCCTCTGAATAGCGTCGCTCAGTGTCGAGCAATTGTCGAGAAGCAAATCGAACAGGATACATGAACCGATCCTCCCCTTGCTGGAGAAGAATACCTGCCAGAGTGTGCTCACCAAACCTAGGATTGATATAGAAAGTCTTTGACCAATCTAGATTGCATAGAGTGGGTTCTGAAGCCAGAGCATTCTTGATTTGTGCAAACCCATGATCACAATCCTCATCCCAAGAGAAATCAACCCCATCTTTTAATAGCATAGTCATGGGTCGTGTCAAAGCAGCATATTGATCAATGAAGCGGCAAGAGTATCCTGACGTTTGGTTGTTGGCGGGGAGTGCTTGAGGATAGCTTCTACCTTCTCGGGGTCAGGCTTGACGCCCTCGGATGAGACAATATGTCCCAATAACCTCCCTTGAGTGGCTCCAATGGTGCATTTCTCAGGGTTGAAACTGCCGTAAGGCCAATCTAACCTTCATGACATGCTCCTTACGTGACGAGAATGTACAAAAATCATCTAAAAATACCTCCAAGAAATCCCTTAAATAAGGAGCAAACACCATCTGCATAAATCTTTGAAAGGTAGTAGGAGCATTGGTGAGGCCAAATGGCATTACTTTGAATGCAAATGTCCCCAAGGGTGTGGCAAACGTGGTTTTAAGCACATCTTCTTCGGCAATCCTGATTTGATAAAACCCAGAGTAACCATCACAGAAAGTATACATCTCATGACCACTTACCTTCTCAAGAATGAGGTCTTGAAAGGGAAGAGGATGATGATCCCTCTTGGTGGCTGCATTGAGTTTCTTATAGTTGATGCAGACCCGCCACTTGTTGTTTTTCTTTGGGGTGACTACCATTGGTGAAACCCATTCAGTATTGTGAACCGGAACAATAAACCCAGCCTCTACAAGCTTCTGTAACTCTGAGCACAAAGCATCCATCTGCAGGGGTCCTAATCTCTGATACTTCTGAGCCACAGGCTTCGCATCAGGCTTCAGCTCTATCTTGTGCTCTATGGCAGTCACATGGCGAAGGTGGTGGTAGCTAGTTGCAAAGAGGTCAGGGAAATCTTTGAACATTTCTAGGAACTCGTCTTTCTCACTTGGAGTGAGGTCTGGGGAAAGCATAGATTCAAGTTGTTGAGGACTAGCTGTTACCTTTTCTGCAGGTGGCGAGGTTGGAGGCACCCCCATCATGTAAACTTCCTCATCTGAGAACTCCTCCCCCCATCTGATCCTTCCATTGATTCAGACACCGAGGACGAGAGAGTATCACTGTCTTGCTCCTCTTCTTCTTCTGGTTCCGTGGCACCAGGTTGCACTGAGATCTTCTCCTTAGAAGCACCAAAAGACATGTGTCCTGTCTTCCAATAGCTGACTGCCTTACTCTTTCTCAACCATGGTCTCCCGAGTATGGCTGGGTAACTCCTGCCTGTATCTTCAATGTCCACTACATAGAAATTGACGGTGGTGGTCAACCCATTGACAGTGATGGGTAAATCCTCAATGACTCCCAAGGTGGCGAGTCGTCGACCATCTGCTACCTTGATTCGAGTGGAGGAACACCTTGTACATTTCAAATTCAATTTCTTCATGATTCGGGGCACCATGATATTACATGCAGCTCCCCCATCAACACACACATTTTTGACACGGCAATTATCTATAATGACATCGACTGTGTATGGGTGCCGATCAATTTCTTCAGAGATAGAAGATACCTCTCTTACCTTTCCCTTTTTCTTATTCCTCCTTGTTGAGAGCCCTTGCTGCAGCTCACGTCTCACCTTAGGGCTTAATGCTATTAGTTGAGGGAGCGTGATGCTCAAAGACCGATGAGCAAGGTCTTGAATGACCGAATAGTCCTCTTGCCCTGAGCCGATGGGAAAATCTGAGGGCGACCAATTACTCCTGCGAGATCTTTTAGTCTTCTCTATTGGTGGGTCTGCCATCTCAGCATTTGAGGGCTCTGAGAAGGACACTTTCTTCCTAGGGCGGCCCGGTCCATGGTTTGGAGAGGGGTTTGAGGTGGTACGACTTCTTTTTCTGAGGTCAAGGATCTCTACATCAGAATCCTCAGTGCCAGATTCACTTAGAAGATTCACCCTTGGAATATTGGGGCATTCTATGCGATAATGACCCTTCTGGTGGCACTCGTAGCATACAACATTAGCATGGTCTCTTGGAGGGCGGTTGGCTTGATTTCTGATGCCCACCATCTCAAGCCGAAGATCATTCACGGCCTTGGCTAGGTCATTGACTCCGGGTTCTATTGCAAGGGGGCCCTCTTTAGCTGGAGGGGCCAAAGGAGTAGAAAGGAGGGGGACTCATGGGTGAGGCTGGGGAAATCTTCGAGGCAGAGGGTGAGAATATACACCTTGTTGAGGGTAAGCATCTAAGGGAGGACCATACATTTGAGGTGGAGGTAATGGATACATCCCTGATGAGGGGTGGGGGTATGCCCCTGAGTTAGACCCCCCAGGTTGTTGTTGCAGCAATTGAGGGGGTTGCGGAGGGACAATCGTCTTCTTTGAAGCAGGGTCAGACTGAACTTTATCAAACTTTTGAGCAATCTCATGTGCTAGCACCATAGTTTCTGGATTCTCCCATTTAAGCTTGAGGCGGAATTCATCACTTGCTCCTGCTACAAGGTAGCCCAGCACATGCTGAGTCATTCCAGCTCGAAATCTAGCATTGTCCTCCTGTGTGGTAATTAAACGGTCTAGGAGCACGGCCGCTCGATCCACATATCGACACGCCGTATCACCTTCTGACTGCTTCAAGTTTGCCACCTGTAGGTACACATTGTTCGGCTCCTCTTCTTTGCCGAAATACTCAATCATCGCTGTTGTCAACCTTGGCCAGCTTTGGCGAACGTCATCGGCCTACTTCTCATACCATAAGTCTTGAGCCAAACCCTCTAGGAATGTGGGAAGAACCAACAGCCATCTGTCTTCAATAAGAAAGTTGAGAGAAACACAACGGCGCTTGAAGGCCACAAGATACTCATTTGGATTTTCTTCCACTCATCCACAAAACACGGGAATGTCAGCCATGCTTGGAAGATGGAAAAGAGAGAGGCAAGACGAGGCTTATCTATGGACAAACAATAGAAAGAGGAAGCTTGAACTGAAAATCGGGTGAAGATATATCCACAAAGCATACATAGGTAGGGTAGGGTGTGACTGGTGTATTGTGAAATACTACATGGGAAGAATCTTTAGCATAAAATAGCACATAAACAATCTTAAAAGGACCAACCCTCATGATATCACATCCATCTTTACAAGCGAGGGTTAGAGACACGGCGCTGCATAAGGTTGTTCATCAAGGCAAATAAGAATGCCATGACAAATGTCAACAATTGGAGAGCTTGCACATCACCTTCAGCTTCTTCTAGCTCTTATAGTCGCCATGCTATTTCTTCAAGGGGTGTGCAGTTTGGTATCCTTCTTTTGAGCAATGTCCTTGAGGACCTTTCTAATGATCTTCCGAAGTCGGTGAACTCGTATCAAGTATGCCCAACACTTAGTTTCATGATGACCACAACCTTTGCACTCCTTACAAATGATCACCCTCCTTCGTGGCTTGCGGCTTTGTTGGGGTGATGCTTCCACTCGTGTCATGCGTGATTGAAGTACAAGCTTCACGTGCCAAGAAATCAGCAACTAGATTTCAAGCTCGAGGGATATGCTGAATTTTTACCTCTTCAAATTGGTTGCAAAGTTCCAATGCTTGTTGATGTCGTGGAACCAAGCCTTTGCTCTGCACCTTCCACCTTCCACTAACTTGTTCACATACTAGTTGAGAATCTCCTTGCACTTCAAGCTGCTTGACATGATGTTCTTGTGCCTTTTGTAGCCCAAAAATGGGCGCTGAGTACTCAGCTTGATTGCAAGTACTTGCAGGTGTAGACTTGCTGTAACAATACTCCTCACCACCCGGCGAAGTGAGCTTCACACGCACGCCAGCAGCCTTGGTCGAAGGTTTGTAAGCTCCATCAAATTGAAGGATCCAAGATGTCATCACACCAAGACTAAAATTCAGACATCCCAAGTTTCTCGGTAGTCCAGGATAGGTAGAAGGAGAGGGTGGGGAGAATTCAACACTTGAGCCAAACGTTCAGCACCAAATAAGCTTGCAATCCTTTGTTGATAGTTTATATTTAGACAAAAAAGAATTACAACTTGAAGCTTGAAATGAGGCACAAGAGGTTGCATTTTCATCACTTCCAACTTGTTGGCCCAATGATAAGTCTCCCTTTTGTGAAGGGGAAGGTCTTGGGTTCAAATCCTGCTCTTTAATAAAAACAGAGGAGAGGAGAGGAGAAGGAGAAGAGAAAGAAAAAGAGAAGGAGAAGAAGAAGAAGAGAAGAGAGAGAGGGGTGCGGGATCGGCTGTTACAGTTTTGCAGAAACTCAGAAAACTGTCCGCGACCAGAAGATGCAGCAGCCCAGAAAACTGTCGCGTGGGTGAACACAGTAGACGCACGGAGCGAGAAAACTATCCGTGATGAGAAGACGCAGCAGCCCAGAAAACTGTCACACAGGTGAACACAGTAGACGCGCGGAGCGAGAAAACTGTCCGCGACCAGAAGACGTAGCAGCCCAAAAAACTATCGCGCGGGTGAACACAATAGATGCGCGAATCGAATGCGCACGCAGTAGCTTAGAAGGAGCACAGATGGTATAGTTTTGCAGATGCAACCGGTACGAGCAGAAGATTCGCCACTAGCCACGGAGATTTCGATCCCAGCAGCCACACCATTTCTATTTGCCGGAAAAGAAATCAAGACCAGAGGCTAGAGGCTAAGCATGGCGACGCTCGAGGGCCATAGGGGAAAGGAGATCATGAGGGCGAACCATTATCATGGGAGGGGAAAAGGAATTAGAAGGGGAGGGAATGAAGAGGGAGACTATGACACAAGGGGAAAGGGAGAGGGGGGAGAGAAGCATATACATGATAGGAGGAGGAATGTAAAGATGGAGACATCAAGGGAAGAGGACCATACTTTATTTGAAAGAAAGGATGAGAGGGAAATATCAAAGTACTAGCTAGGTGGCTTTACAAGAATGAGCGTGTCTCATCAAGAAATAGCCCCCTTCTTGAATAGCCAAAAGAGGGGGTCTCTCCCAATTAATGTATCCTCCCACATGCATGGTGTGTGTGGAAAAGTCTCCCATGTGGGCTAGGCAGTTACACACTCTCAATTGTGTGCGACAACCCTTTGCCTCAATTTTCCACATAAATCAAGCCCCATATCTCAAGTCTATGATACTCCCTTGGTCTCTTTCCAATTTTATAATATGTTCAAACCTCTAGGAGGACAAGTGGAGGGTTGGCACAAGGAATCTTGCCACCTCATCCTACTTTCCCCATTATTTAACTTGCTCTCTTGGACCTTCTATACCTCCCCCACATGGGCCTATCCCATATGGAGGGAATAACTCAATATAATATCCATCTCCACCTATTTTATATTTCTCCCATGGACTTTGAGCCCTATCTCACTAAATGCAGCCTAGGTGGAGGGGTGGCACATGGAGGAGCCATGCCACCTTACATTTTATAATATTACTATCATGGATTATGTACAACACACCTTATGGGTCCTCTTACGTGGAAGGGTGGCACATGGTCATGCCCTGCCACCTCTACCCTGGGCCCTATGTACACCATATTTTATTATACTATTGCCACATATACAAACACACACACATATTAATGCCTTTTTCCTTAGACAATTTTATCCATAATACCACAAACCCCGTTTTTGACCAAGTAATATGCACAACTGCCAAAAGGAACTATCTGAGGTGTGTCATAAGAATGCGCTCATACTTGATGGACATGATACTTTAGACACGTGAATCCAACCTATGTTGAGGTGCATGTAAATTATCATGCCCATTGTATATGCTTTGGATGGTTAAACTCACCACAAACGTCGTTTTTCACCAAGTGTTATGAGAATCTGAGGTTTGTCATTCAAATGTGCTCATACTTGATGGGCACGATACTTTACACACGTTTTCTATAAGTTGGAATTTGAAAATTCTAACCATATAGATGACTCTAGATGGCTTATGCCAATCAATTTGAGTACTTGGAGGGCTAAATTTGGGTCTCATATGAGGAAGTTCTGTTAAATTTTTGGCGAATTTATCAAATTTCAAGTTTGAAATATTAGCTAAAGTAGAAGGGGAGAGGGGGGGGGGGGGAGGGTTAAAAAATGGGGGAGGGGGGAAAAGGAGAAAGGTGGGAGGGGGAAGGGGGGGGAGGGGGAAAGGGTGGAAGGGGGGGAAGGGGGAATGGGGAAAGGGGGGAAGGGGGGAATGGAGGAAAGGGGGGAATGGGGAATGGGAGGGAGGGGAAGGGGGAATGGGGAGAAAGGGGGAATGGGGGGAGGGGAAGGGGGAACGGGGGAAGGGGGGAAATGGGGGAAGGGGGGAATGGGGAAAGGGAGGAAGGGGGAGGGAAAAGGGGGGAATGGGGGAGGGGGAAAAGGGGGAGGGAAAAGGAAAAAGGGGGTGGGGAAGGGGAAAAGGGAAGAAGGGGGAGGAAAAAGGGGGGAAGGGGGAGGGGAAAGGGGGGAAGGGAAGGGAAGGGAAAGGGAGAAAGGAAAAAGGGAGGGAGAATGGGGGAGGGGGAAGAGAGAGAGAGAGAGAGAGAGAGAGAGAGGGAGGTGGGGGGAGAGAAGGAGCAGGAAGGTTTGAATTCCTTGAGGGAAGTATATTGACTCTCACCTCTCCCGTAACTCATTTTTAATCACACCCTCACTCTCGTCATGTTCCCCTCCCTTCCTCTCTCCCTCTCCCTCTCCCTTGCATTGTGCTCCCTTTCCCCTCTCTCTCTACCTCTCCCTCTCCCTCTCCCTCATGTTGCACTCCCCTTTCCCTTCCTCTTCCCCTCCCCCTCTCCCTCTTCTTTCTCCTCCCTTCTCTCCCTCTGTCTTTCTCCCCCCGTCTCTCCCTCCCTCTCTCCCTCCCTCTCTCTCTCTCTCTCTCTTATCCTTCTTGTCTCCTCTCTCCCTTTCTCCTTCTCCTCTCCTCTCTCCCTCTCCTCTTCTTCTCGTTTCTCACTTCTCCTTCTTGTCTCCTTTCAAGTGTAGCCAAGGGATTGTGTTGCTGCGGCAGTGGCGACGCAACGGTGACAACCAAAAGATTTTTTGTTTCTCTTCCCCTCCTCATCACCCACCTCTCCCCTCTTATCTAAATAATTTTACTTTTATAAAATTATTTCTCCCATCCCTCTCCCTCTCCCTCTCCCTCTCCCTTTCCCTCTCCCATCCCCCTTCCTCCTTTTTTGTGTTAGAATTCTTACTACCATGGCAGCGCAAGAGACCTCTCCTCCCTTCTCTCTTCCCCTTTCCTCTCCCATTTTCCCTTCCCTCTCCTCTCTCCTCTCTCTTCCCCTTCCCTCCCCCCCCCTCTCTCTCTCTCTCTCTCTCTCTCCCCCCTGCTCTTTCATCTCCCCTTGTCTCTCTCTTCCTCTTCCCCTCTCTCTCTCTCTCTCTTTCTCTCCCTCCTGTCCCCTGTCCCTATCTCTTCCTTTTTTAAATTTCTTACTGCCGTGACAATGCATCCCTTCCCTCTCCCTCTCCTCTCCCTCTCCCTCTCCTCTTTCCCTCCCCTCCCCCCTCGCTCTCTCACTCTCCCTCTCCCTCCCCTCCCCCCTCGCTCTCTCACTCTCCCTCCCCATGGCAATGCAAGAAACTGCACAAAAAAAAAATAAAAATTGTGCTGTTGCGGTAGCACGAGAGCTTCCTTACCCCCCCTCCCCTCTCTCTCTTTCTGTCTCCCTCTCCCTCTCTCCCTTTCCTTTCCCCCTCAATTCTATCTCTCTCTCCCTTCCTCTTCCTTTTACTTCTTTCCCTCTTTTTTCCGCTCCATCAAGGTACGCCATTTGAAGGTGTTCGCTTAAAAAACCTTTGTAACTATTGCAAGGTGTTTATTGGCACCATTATAAAGTTCTTTGAGATTATACCATTTTTGCGTTTTGAAACTCTGAAAGGTGTTTATTGGCACCGTTATTAACTCTTGGAGATTTTAGAGTTCTGAAACTATGAAAGGTGGTTATTAGTACCATTATTAAGTCTTGGAGATTTTAGAGGATTCTCATGGTAAATAAATCTCATGCATGCACCTTACACACACACACACACACACACACACACACACACACACACACACACACACACACACACACACACACACACACACACACACACACACACACACACACACACACATGTATGTATGTACGTACGTTCGTACACACACACACACACACACACACATAGATATAATTTATCCATGGATTTAAATGGTTTTTATTTATTGAAGTTATTAATAAGTTAAGAAAAAGATAAACTTTTAAATGAGGATTCTTAAAAATAAAAAATTATACTAGGATTTTTGCAATGTCCCCTCCCCCTCTCCCTCTCCCTCATGTTGCGCTCCTCTTCCCCTCCCCCTCTCCCTCTTCTTTCTCCTCCCTTCTCTCCCTCTATCTTTCTCCCCCCGTCTCTCCCTCCCTCTCTCTCCCTCTCCCTCTCTCTCTCTCTCTCTCTTCTCCTTCTTTTTTAAATTTCTTACTGTCGCAACAATGCGTCCCTTCCCTCTCCCTCTCCTCTCCCTCTCCCTCTCCTCTTTCCCTCCCCTCCCCCCTTGCTCTCTCTCTCTTCCTCCCCATGGCAATGCAAGGAATTGTACAAATAAAATTGTGCTGCCGCGGTAGCACGAGAGCTTCCTTACCCCCCCCTTCTCTCTCTCCCTCTCCCTCTCCCTCTCTCCCTTTCCTTTCCCCCTCAATTCTATCTCTCTCTCCCTTCCTCTACCTTTTACTTCTTTCCATCTTTTTCCCGCTTCATCAAGATACGCCATTTGAAGGTGTTTGCTTAAAAAACCTTTGTAACTATTGCAAGGTGTTTATTAGCACCATTATAAAGTTCTTTGAGATTATACCATTTTTGCTTTTTGAAACTCTGAAAGGTGTTTATTGGCACCGTTATTAACTCTTGGAGATTTTAGAGTTCTGAAACTATGAAAGGTGCTTATTAACACCGTTATTAAGTCTTGGAGATTTTAGAGGATTCTCATGGTAAATTAATCTCATGCATGGACCTTACTTACACACACACACACACACACACACACACACACACACACACGTATGTATGTATGTACATACGTTTGTACACACACACACACATACATATAGTTTATGCATGGATTTAAATGGTTTTTATTTATTGAAGTTATTAATAAGTTAAGAAAAAGTTAAACTTTTAAATGAGGATTCTTAAAAATAAAAAATTATACTAGGATTTTTGCAATATAGAGAATGTAAGAATTACATTTCTTAGATTTTGCATTATTATTAGTACAAAATGATAGTGTAAATAAATAAACTATTTATTTCAAAAGGGTAGTGTCATATTTTGGTTTTGGAAGGATATTTTGATAAAGTAGATTTTTTCAATAGAAATTTAAGTACAAAAATGAATTGGGACCGTACACTTATCTATGTAAGAAGTTACGTTAATTTTCATAATTTTAGTGTTATTTGCTACTATTTCTTATATTTTGGTGTAGCTTATTTGTGTTACATTTTTATAGTTTTGATTTTATTTCCTTCAAAACACTCTAAAAAATTTCTTGTTTTATATGTTTTTTTCTGGGTTTTGAAGATTGAGTTTTTCCTTAAATTTTATCCAAAATTTAGTCCAAAAGTATCTACAAAAATGAATTTGTACATTGACAAGCCAAAATTAATGAAATAAGTGTTTACTGTACTTTGCAAGTTTAGCACCAAGGTATTCTTCTTCTCTACATACTCTTTCTCTAAAATCTATGGCCTCTTTCCTCTTGCATCCTTTGTTGAAGTGCCATCCTCATCTAATGAACACACCCACTTTTTGGCCCACAACTTGTCAATCATTTGGACCAAGGCCAAGGACTTTTTGCAACTTTGCCAGCCAACATTACTGCCAAGTTCAATAATGATATTACTGGAAGTGGAGCAACTGTGATATTAATCAAAGAGACTGGAACTGAAAGTGGAAAGACTAGTGAGAATCCTAGCCCTCAAGGTTAGGAAAGTAGAGTAGGTGGGATACTAAGCAAAGAGCCTGAAAGCTTAAAGAGTGGCGACTAATCCTCTAGAGGAGACTGGTGAGGATACTCATCCTCCAGAGCAACCTATTAGTAAAGACCCTGGTATTCAAGGGCTTATGCTTGGTACTCAAGAGAAAGAGATTTAAATATTCAATGTAAAGAAAATTTGGAATAAAATAATGTATTTTGTATTAGTCAGGACCTTGTAGAAAGGGCCTGTGCTTGGTACTGAAGAGCAAGAGCTTTAAATATTCAATGTAAAATAAATTTTAGAATAAAATAATGTATTTTGTATTAGTCATGACCTTGTAGAAAGGGCTTGTGCTTGGTATTGAAGCCCAAGAGCTTTAAATATTCAATGTAAAAGAAATTTTGGAATAAAATAATGTATTTTGTATTAGTCAGGACCTTGTAGAAAGGGCCTTTTCTTTGATCGATGATGTGATTATTGGGAAATATTAAATGTGTGATGAGCAAAATATATTTGTAGCCTTTGACTTCCAAGTATTGATTCAAGTTAGTTTCTTTAAGAGACTAAAATTTATATTGGCATCGAAAGTTTCTATGCCCTAATAAAAGTAAATGTTTGAAACATTCGCTAAGATTTGAAACTTTTATGCAAAAAAATTTAAAGTTTCGCCAGAATTTACATTTTTTCCTTCAAAATTCAAAAGAAAAAATATAAAAAAGTACTACATTCTACCAATATGGTGAAACTAAAAAAATGAGCTTGAAAACTTTCGCCAAGATTTTATATTAATATATAAGCATAGCTTCAATAAAAACATCCCTGCAACAAGCAAGTCTTATCTCTGGATACGCATTCATGCTAACTTTGTATTGTATCTTAGTCTGACATTATTTATAGTTGAGGTTGAGTATATTTCACTTGATTGGTATACATGTGAAGAAATTTGAATTTGAAGGCTCTTAGAGGATCTTAATGTAGTCCACGATGGCACAGTTTCTCTTTGAAGGCTCTTGGAGGATCTTAGTGAATTCCAAGATGGCACTACTGTGATCTTTTGTGACAAACCAAAGTATAATTGCATATAAAAACCATCCAAAGTATTATGGATGATCAAAGCACATTGACATCCACTACCATTTCGTACAATAATGGGTTGGAATCCTGTTGGAAGATGGAACTATGCAGTAAGTTCATCAAAAAGAGGAAGAAGAGATATAATGAATTGAATCTTTTCTTTACATCCTATTGGTATGGATGGTATGGATGTTCTCAGAGATGTCCTTATAAGAGAGTTATAAGATCGACAGAATAAATAAATAAATATATTGTGGACAATCTAGTACTATTACTAGATTGTAGTAGTATTACTAGTATCGAATAGTGAAA